>NC_068985.1:64085485-64093798 GCF_001194135.2 Octopus bimaculoides | reverse complement strand
TAGTAGGTGCCTTAGGTATAATAAAAAAGTACTGCACACATCCTACGCAAAACACTTTCAATACAGTAACCATAAGAGCATCACAGCAAACCACAGCACATACCCAAGGCACACAGAGCTGCGTTCGGTAGTGAAGTGAAAGCACGTTATAAAAATAAAACTACTGAACAATATTAATAATAATAATTCTTTCTACTATAGGCACAAGGCTTGAAATTTGTGGGGAGGGAGTAAGTTGATTACATTGACCCTAGTGCATAGCTGGTATTTATTTCATTGACCCTGAAAGGGTGAAAGGCTAAGGTTGATCTCAGTGGAATTTGAACTCAGAACTTGAAAACAGATGAAATGCCCTAAGCATTTTGGCTGGTGTGCTAACGATTCTGCCAGCTCACTACCTTATTTCAAATTTTTGCTCAAGGCAAAATAATAATAATAATAATAATAATAATAATAATAATAATAATAATAATAATAATAATAATAATAATAATAATAATAGCAACAATAACAACAAAGCTGATAGAAATGGCCATTGTGTGGTTGTCTCCAATATATGGTGAAAAGAGAGAGAAATTATTGTTTTTATATCAGGTACACCCAGCAGTTTTGAGGTGAGTGGGATTAGTCAATTAAATCAGCCTCAATATTTGACTGATACTTTACTGACTTCAGAGGAACGAAAGGCAGAAATAAATTCATATATAGAAAGAGTGTGTGTGTGGAGGAAAGTTTAATACTTGCATGGTTGTATGAGTTATTCTAACAGTTTATACACTTATGAATACAAAAAAAGAAAAAGATCATTGAATTTGAAAAAAAGTCCTACTTGTTGGGAATGGGTATTATTGAGAACTGAAAAAAAAAGTGATTTCTCAAAGTTAGGGTTAGTGTAGTGTCCATGTAAATATTTTACATTTTCTAACAGGATTGATTTTACTTATAAAGATTAATAGGTGCTGGTGTGGTTGTATGGTTAAGTTCACTTCACAACTATGTTGTTTGGGTTCAGTCCCACATGCTACCTGGGGCAAGATTTTCTTCTATGATTCCAATCTGACCAAAAGCCCTGTGAGTAGATTTGGTAGAAGGAAACTGAAAGATGTTTGTTGCATGTGTGTGTGCATGTGTGTGAGCTTCTCCTTGTCTTGATGTCTTGCGCATATTGTAAGTAAACATCACTGTCATCTAAGAGGTGTCATTCATTTGTAATCTTCCATGTAAAACGTTTTTGACCATAAAAGATCTTTTTCAATAAATTTTATCTGACCCATACCATTAAAATGATATGGACATTAAAATGATAACAACAATTAATGATGTAAAAACTGCAAACTATTAAGTTGAAAAGTTTACTTATTAAAAAAAAATTGCCGTAATAATTTGTAAGTTAATAAATATTCAATTTAAATCAATGATTAGTATATAATCTTTATACATAAATGGAAATTTGTTTTAATCTTAATGGATCTTTAATCTATTTTATATGCAAACAACAAATGAATTATTCATTAAAAAGGCTAATAATAAGGACATCTATAACTATAGTATAGCTGAGTTTGTGAGTGTGTGTGTGTGTGTGTGTGTGTGTGTGTGTGTGTGTGTGTGTGTGTGTGTGCATGTGTGTGTTGCATCTATAGAAATCCACATTTTCCACTTTTTCGTAAAATTTTTTACATCAATGGAATTTTCTCGATGTGAACTTTCCAGTGCAGTAATTAGATTTTTAAAATTCCGTTTACTTTGTGTGATTTAAGGGAGATTTGACTGTTGTTTCTAGCAACTTTTATATTTCTTCCCTTCTACCTGTACCGGCATTCTTATAGAGAGTAAGAGTAAAAGAGGGGGAGAGGGAGAGAGAGAAAGTGATACATACAAAGTCATAGATTAACTTGGTTTACCTTTTCACTCTTACTTCTTCTTCCTCTCTCTCTCATTTAATACCTTTCCTCTACCTCTAACATATTTTTCATAACATAGAAATGTAAAAACACACACAACCACACATACGTGATCTGTAACAACAACATACACATAAACACATACACACATTAATATTATAGATATAAGATTTACTTCGTGTGTGTTTATTATATAAACACGCGCACTCATTGCTATCTTATAACTGTCTTCCGTTCTCCCTTCCTCTCTTTCTCTCTCTTCATTACTCCCGTTCTATATTCCTTTCTCCCCCCTCTCTCTCTTCCTGTCTCCCTCTTTTTTTTTACAAGTTTAAATGGTCCCACTCACATAAAGCACTAATAATAAATTGTTTTGTTTAAGTTAGGGCATGATAGAAAGGAGAAAGATATTCATTGCAAATCAGTGAACTTCATTAGAAATGTGGGTAATTTTTCAGATTAACACCTGCATGATTTTCACTACGGTGTTAGGGTTAGGGTTTTAGGGTCAGGGTGAGGGTTAGGGTTTAGGATTAGGGTTAGTGTCACAGCTACGGTTTTAAGGTCAGGGTCAGGGGTTAGGGTTTGGGTTAGGATTAGGGTTAGGTAATCATGCGGGTGTTGATCTGAAAAATTACCGACCCTGCTATCTGTTATAACTTTTGTTGTTCTGTTTAATATATACATAGATTATGCCTCCAAAGAAGAGAGTTTGCTGGGGAAAGAATGCAACCGGTTTAAAAAGACAGCAACAGACTGCACCAATTCACCACATTCCAGAAGCTACTTTGAACGTAAGGCAAAATGGTGCATCAACATCTTCTGCTCAATCTGATAGAATTCTGACAAAACTGTGTAGCAACAGATTGCCAGCAATTGCGTCATAACAAATTGCTGTCCTAGCTCCTGCGAAAATGGATTACCCTGCTATGTATAATCAGGGCAGCGCAAAAAGTTGTTTTGCACAAGCATTTCTATAGCCAATTAGACGGATGAAATTTACGTACGCTTAATAATGTTACACAAAACAGCCTTCAGACTTTCCCTATTAATTTCATCGTCTTTTGAATTATGAACATATTTACATCATAAGGGTTTTTTCGTTGTAAGGCTTTCTTTTTTAGTTGATTTTCACCTAGCAAGACTTATCATAGATGGCGTAATAAGTCACACCCGGACAACGTCGGATTATACTGCTAGTTAAGCATAAAACAGTGCAATTTTTATTTTTATTATGCAGTTACCTTATGAAAAAATGCCTTTATCTTTGCTGTCATCATATATCAAGTGGACAATGATGTCTGTATACAATTGCCAAAATAGCATGTAATGCATGAGAAATAAAAAGAGGTTCACCTATTTTCCTCTCTCGTCTGCACCCATCTAGTAGTAGTCACTCCGGCGATCCTGTCCTGCCCCTTCACCCAGTATAAGCAGCTGCTATCTCATCAACCTGAGAGCGAATTCCCTCACGTCCGTTTGCAATGCCTTGGCCAGCCAAAAGAGGTCAACCCTGTCCTGTCCCCACCGCACTTCCCTTCTCACGCTTCTTCTTCCAGTCAGTCCCTTGACCATTGACGTCATGGCCCTCTTCTTCTGGCTCATCTTCCCAATGCTCAAGTAAACTATGTTCAGAAATATTATATAGTGAAAAAGGACCTCAAAATATACAAGATTAAATGTAAATTACATTCTGTTTTCATCATCATTTAGCGTCTGTTTTCCATACTAACATGGGTAAGATGGTTTGACTGGAGCTGGTAAGCTGGAGACATGCAGTGGGCTCCAATCTGTTCTGGCTTGATTTCTATGGTCGGATGCCCTTCCTAATGGCAACTACTCCACAGAGTGTACTGGGTGTCTTTTACATGTCACAAGCAAGAGTGCCTTTTACGTGTCACCAGCGTGGATACCTTTCACTTGTCACTGACACTGACCACAACTATGATTTTACTTAACTTGATGTGTCTTCTCAAGCTGAAATAGTTTGATTTGTAGTATAAGGAACAACAAGATATTTAACAAGATAGATGTCAGTAGAAATTGTATATAGAGGGGATGGTATATTTATAGAGAAACCAAATATTTCATTGGAATATGTCTTTAGTGTCTTCTCAAGCTTGAATAATTTATGATTTGTAATGTAAGGAATAACAAGAGATTTAACAAGATATATGTCAGTAGAAGTTGTATCTAGAGGGGACAGTGTATTTATTGACAAACTAAATAGTGTTTCATTGGAAGATTTGTTTAGTGGAAAATGTAAGTAAAAATGTATAGATATATTAGCCCTTACATTGGAATAATGACAATTGAGAATTCAGTGTTAGGTTGAACATCTTAATTTTTATTTCATACAAACTATTAAAATTTTGGGATATAAAAACGAATGTAAACTACAATTATCTGAATAGTTTTAATCAAGACTGTAATTACCATCATTTTCAACAACTGTAGCCCAACAGGAAAGTAACTTTTTTTGACATGTTCAAAGAAACCTATTTCTGAATGTTTTGCCTTTTATAAAATGTTCTAGTGATTGGGACAGATAGAAATCCATAGGTACTAAGTCAGGTGAGTATGGAGGATGTGGAAGAATTTCCCATCCTTACAATTTTATTTTTTCTAGGGTGTTGTTGTGCATTGTCATGCTGGAGAGTAATACATTTTTCTGTTTACCAAAGCTGACCACTTTTGATGTAATTTTTCATTTATATGATCAAGTTGCTGGCATTAGACATCTGCATTCATGGTCCTTCCATGTTCCACTAGCTTGTAATGGATGATACTGTTCATGTTCCACCAAATACAAAGTAAGGATTATTCTGGATGGAGTTCTGGTTTTGGTGTTGGCACTGGCCTCTCATTATATGATAACTATTGTCTTCTTTGTTTTCTGTTGTAATGCAAACCCCATTTTTCATCACCTGTAACAATCTACTGCAGAAATGACAGGTTGTTATTCTAGGTTAAAAGACTGCTGTAGATGGTGAGAGGTTGTGTTCAGTTCTCAAACATAAGCTCATGTGAAACCCAAATTCCCTGTTTGCATGTTTCCCCAATTTGCTTGAAATGTTCGTAGATAACTGAACATAACACATTAAATTTTTGTGCCAAATCTCTGGTGCTTTGACGTGGATCAGATACAAGAGTCTCATTCAAAAGGTTGTCATTCAGAGTGGGTCATCTTTCAGAGGGAAGCTTGTTGGATATGTCATAATCACCATCTTTAAACCTTTTAACTCACAGATAACATGTATGAGCTTTCACTGCATCCAGATACACTTTACAAATACTTTTTATTGCTTCTGTAGCAGCACTTTTCTTTCAAAACTCATACAGTAAGCAATGGCAAATATGTTGTTTCATAAAGTTCTTATCCTCCATGGGATTAATTACCAAAATAACTATGAATGACACTCTGTCGGATAGAAGAGGTGATATACTATTTCTAGACAGTTCCCAACCATTCGACCATGGCTCTGATGTGATTGGTTGATTCATATTTTATTACTTTATGAGCACACTAATATAAAAAGAAGGAAATGAAATATACATGGAAAAGGAAAAAATAACATCATTATATACACAATGGTTTCAAATCAATAAAATTGTTTTGTTTAATGTCTGTTTTCCATACTAGCAAGGAAGTAAATATTGTAACAGGATTTTTACAGCTGGATGTATCTCCTGTCACCTATTTTCTTGAAAGGGATTTTTATTCCAGAGGAATTTAAGTGCAGAGAGAGAGAAAGAGAGAGAGAGAGAGAGAGAGAGAGAGCAGAAGGTTTTGTTGACAACAAGTATCAATAAACTTCACCAATGGCAGCGCAACCACTAATGATGATGACACCAGTTGTCAGGAAGTTGCAAACAGTCAGTGATGTCACTGTCTGTGTCCATAGCTTAATGTGGTTTTGTGAACATTCACCCTAACTTGTATGTGTGCATGTGCACACACACACATGTATATATATGTATGTGTGGATGTCTATATATATTTATATGCATATGTATGTATGTATATGTATATATATATATGTATATGTATGTATATATATTTATATATATATATAGGTGCAGGAGTGGCTGCGTGGTAAGTAGCTTGCTTACCAACCACATGGTTCCGGGTTCAGTCCCACTGCATGACACCTTGGGCAAGTGTCTTCTACTATAGCCTTGGGCTGACCAAAGCTTTGTGAGTGGATTTGGTAGATGAAAACTGAAAGAAGCCTGTCGTATATATGTATATATATATGTGTATGTGTGTTTGTGTGTCTGTGTTTGTCTCCCCACCATCGCTTGACAACCGATGCTGGTGTGTTTACGTCCCCGTAACTTAGCGGTTCGGCAAAAAGAGACCGATAGAATAAGTACTAGGCTTACAAAGAATAAGTCCGGGGGTCGATTTTCTCGACTAAACACGGTGCTCCAGCATGGCTGCAGTCAAATGACTGAAACAGGTAACAGAGTAACAGAGTATATGTTTAGGATAGAGTTAAGGATTAGTCTAGATCATTTGTTTAGTATTGTGCTGCGTGTATGTGTATGCAACAAACAATGTTCAGAGATGGTTATGTGTAACAAGTTTTATATCATCATGCTTTACAAAGGTGTGTGTGAAATAATACAAAAGGAGTGCAAACTGTTTGTTCCCTCATTAGGGAATTTAGTTAGTGGTGTGGCTAATAATTAAGCCAGTAGTCGTTGAGGGTTAAAGGTTCATGCTGAAAGAATAGAGAGCGAGCATTGCTCCAGCTACATAGCATAGTAGTTGTCATGGCCAGGAGTAAAAGAGAGCTAGCTGTTCTAGCTGTGTGGGCAGGTGACAGAAGGGGAAAGAGAAAAAGAGAATGAATGTCCGACTAAGGTTTTATACCTCCTTAGTGGAAGTGCCATCAAAGCACCACCTACTGACGACAGAATGAGGGAACATAACTCTGCCCTGTTCCCTTTAGCCTTTATGGCCCTTGCTACATATGTATATGCATACATACAAATAAACAATGAATAAATGTCACTTCAGTACACCTGTTTCCAACAGATTCTTTTAATAGATGAGTACATTACATCATAACTAAAGAAAAAACACTTTCTTCAGATGATACATAGCACTTCAAACAATATAAGAACAACACTTGACCACAGTCTAACTGTCTAACCCATACCAGCATGGAAGGTGAACGTTAAATGATGATAATGTGTGTGTATATATATATACGTGCGGGTGACACGTAAAAGCACTCTCTGAGTGGTTGGCGTTAGGAAGGGCATCCAGCTGTAGAAACTCTGCCAAATTAGATTGGAGCCTGGTGTAGCCATCTGGTTGCACCAGTCCTCAGTCAAATCGTCCAACCCATGCTAGCATGGAAAGCGGACGTTAAACGATGATGATGATGATGCTGATGATGATGATGATGATATATATATACAAGGGTTGGACAAAATAATGGAAACACTTAGCATCATAATTTTGAAATATCTATAAAACCGACATTATTAGTGTTACTTAATATGTTTTGCTAAAATTGCTGGTTCTATTCAGATATCATCAGAATAGATAATTAAAATTCATTAAAATGACAGATCTATCAGACTTTCAAAGAGGTCAAATTGTTGGTCATTGTATGGCAGGCGCGAGCATAATGAAAACAGCCGAAATGTTTGGTGTATCAAGAAGTACTGTCTCCAAAGTAATGACAGCCTTTGAGAAAGAGGGAAAAACATCCTTGTCGAAACAAAACTCTTGAAGAAAACCAAAACTTTCAGATAGGGACTGTCAGACTGTTACACGAATTGTTAGAAAGGATCACAAAAGTACAGCTCTCACAATTACTGCAGAGCTTAATGACCACCACAAGAACCCAGTTTCCACAAAAGCTGTTCGCTGGGAGCTGCACAATGCTGGATTTCACATGAGGGTTGCAATCAGAAAAGCACTACTTTCAGAAATAAATATTGCAAAGTGTTTAGCATGGAGTAAAAACCTACAGAATTGGTCCCCAGAGCAGTGAAAGAATGCTGTTTTCTTGGACGAGTCATCCTTTACCTTATTTCCAACCACTGGCAGAATATACGTATAGAGGCAACCAAAAGAAGCATTGGACCCAGACTGCCTTCTTCCAACTGTTAAACATGAACGAGGATCTGTGATGATTTGGGGGGGCTATATCTTGGAAATCCACCAGCCCAATGGTTTCCCTTCATAGCAGAATTAATAGTCAACACTATTTAAGCATGTTATCTGATCAAATTCATCCTATGGTTGTGGAACTGTTTCCGGAGGGAAATGCAATCTATACCTTGTAGAATTCAAGCTGTAATTACTGCCAAAGGCAGTCCTACCCCATATTAAAATTAGTTTTTTTGAAATTTTATGGTGTTTCCATTATTTTGTCCAACCTCTGTATAT
>NC_068985.1:64067364-64076164 GCF_001194135.2 Octopus bimaculoides | reverse complement strand
ATATATATATATATATATATCATCATCATCATCATCATCATCGTCGTCATCGTTTAATGTCCGCTTTCCATGCTAGCATGGGTTGGACGAAGCATACATTTAAACACATAAGAGATGTCCTATTATGGCCATCTCTTATATGTTTAAATGTACACTGTATATATAATGAATAATATATAGTCTATCGACCGTTTTTTTTTACACGCTAGGCCACAGTGGTAAAATATTTCTAAATAATATTTTGCTACCCTGAAATTTATTAACATATATATATATAATGTACTGTTCTGTGATAGAAAAGTCAACAAAAAAAGTACTTCATCTCGTGAGAGATAAATATTATTTATTCAAAGGGCACAATACATGTATTAAGGTGCTGCTAATAGTTTCATATTTTGAGAAAATTCAAATATATTCTTTAGCACAAACCACATATCATAATGAAGTAAAAAAATTGAATAATATAAGAAACACAAACAAACTGAGAAGGCAGAAAGTAAACATATGGAAGACGGAAACACAAAAACTAAAATGTAGAAAATAAATACATCTATATATTGTGCTGGTAGCACGTAAAAAGCAACCACTACTCTTTTGGAGTGGTTGGTATTAGGAAAGACATCCAGTCATAGAAAACATGTCACCAGAACCTGGTGCAGCTACCCAGCTTACCAGTTTTCAGTTAGACTGTCCAAATAGATGATAAATGATGATGATGATGATGATGAATTGTATCTGAAGAAATATTTGCAAAATTGAAATATATAAAGCTGCGTGGGGATGTTTATCCAAGACTGCCAAAAGTATAAAAGCATCAGGCATATCAAACTTGTAGCATTGCATCAATGTGAAGCATCTAATTCTTGTAAAGACTAATTGGGGATCCTTTCTTCAGTTTGAGAGTGTGAGGTGACAGTCCAAGTGGTTTCAGCCTGTTGAAATATTTATTAGTATAGTTCTGTTTCTTTTGAATTTAAAATGATTTCTACATACATACACTCTAATAAATTTTGAAGAGAGGAATTGCTTAGCTTAATGGTACAGAGCACTAAGCCAGAATTTGTGAGGTACAGGGTTCAATTCTCTGTAGTAGCTTACTGGTCACATTTTACTATCTTCTAAAGGTATTTAGAAGCCTGGTGAACTTTTTATCAAGTGTCAGAAGATGTGGCACCTACTGAGTAGAAACTTTCATCATTTCAAGTTCATTGTACAGAATATTCTCAACTCTCTCATGGGATATGCTAACAACATTGGCTATTTGATTTATAGTCAATTGTATGTAATCTATCACCATGTAGTGAACACAATCAATGTTTTCCTCAGTGGTAGCAGGATGTCTAGACCTTGGGTCATCTTCAATAGTCTCCATTCTCCTCATAAATTCAGCTATCCATTTTTGCACTGTTGATAAAGCTGGAGTGTCATCCCCAAATGTAGCAACTATGTGAGCATGAATGCCCTTGGGGAATAAACCCATGCATGCAAGATTTCACAGTTCTAGCATCACTCTTTCATAGTCAGCCTATGAACTTTTCAGCCCACTCTTGTCAGATGACTTCAAGTTAGCTGTTACTTGTTTGCTTTGGTGCCCTTTGGAATGAAAGATAAAAGTCTGGCAAAAGTCTCCAGATAGTACAAGAGTAACAGCATCCATTAATACTTCAGAATTTCTCTAATCACATAAGTTTTGATTCAGAGCTTCCAGAAAGTTTTGATAGCCATTGTGAACTCTTCCCAAATAATGAGATGATACCTCTAGTAATTGTCCCATCACAAATTACTGGCTAGTATTACAAAATTTCTTGCAGTTTAAAAAGAAGTTCTAAGATTACGCTTGGGCAGCTTCACCTATAAAATATATCGGGAAAAATTGTGGCTCTTCATATTGTAAAGACTTAGAGAAGCCAATTCTATGACAAATTTGTCCTAGAACTTTAAAAATTGGTATAAATCCACTTTACCTAATACTTTTTGATCAAAATGATATATAAACATATGCACACATATATATGTATCTATCTACACATACAGCACACATATATACCACTTCGCATAGCTATAGTGTTCTCACACAAATTCTACTCCTACTTCCTCTTAATATTAAAACATAGCCCACTTACCCATTTAAGTTTTAGAAAATCTATCTACCTAGGTGGTGCCCTAGCATGGCTGCAATCTAATGACTGAAACAAGTAAAAGATAAAAAATAAATATATCTATTGATATATATAGATAGTAAAAGAGAGTATACATATATACATATGTATACATACAGGTGTAAGTGTGGCTGTGTGGTAAGAAGTTTGCTTCTTAACTACATGGTTCTGGGTTCATTCCCACTGTGTGGCACCTTGGGCAAGTGTCTTCTACTATTGCCTTGGGCTGACTAAAGCTTTGCGAACAGATTTGGTAGACAGAAACTGAATGAAGCCTGTCATATATATATATATATATATGCAGAATTTAGGTTAGTTGAATATGTTTGTCACATATTTCAACTGTTAAAGGCAAATACATTGCAGTTACTGCGGAGAAAAAATCTCTCTTATGGTAAAAAGATGTGAAAATACTCAGTTCATTCAATGTCACTATCTCTCGGGAATCTCAGGCATCCATGTTTCAAGTTAAACATTGATGCCTGAGATTTCTGAGAGATGGCGACACTGAATGAATGGGTGTTTTCACATCTTTTTAACATAAGAGAGATTTTTTCTCCACAGTAACTGCAGTGTATTTGCCTCTAGCAGTTGAAATATGTGACAAACATATTTCAACTAACCTAATTCTGCTCATACCTAAACACTGCTTTGCACCTATGCACCATATATCGTCATCGTTTAATGTCCGCTTTCCATGCTAGCATGGGTTGGACGATTTGACTGAGGACTGGTGAACCAGATGGCTACACCAGGCTCCAATCTGATTTAGAAGAGTTTCTACAGCTGGTTGCCCTTCCTAATGCCAACCACTCCAAGAGTGTAGTGGGTGCTTTTACATGCCACCGGCACAAAGGCCAGTCAAGCGGTAACGGCAATGGCCACGCTCAAAATGGTGTAATTTAGGTGCCACCTGCACAGGAGCCAGTCCAGCGGCACCGGCAATGATCTCACTCGAATGTCTTTATATGTGTCAGGAAGGCGACGCTGGGCACAGGTGCCATCATGATTTCGCTTTCGCTTGCCCCAATAGGTCTTCGCAAGCCAAGTTTAGTGTCCAATGAAGGAGAAAACGTTGGCATGGGTGCCAGTCATCAAATTTAGTTCGATTTCGATTTCACTTGCCTCGACAAGTCTTGGCAAGAGGAGTTTAGTGTCCAATGAAGGAAGGTACACATAAGTGGGCTGGCTACACCCCTGGCAGAGGCCTTGGATTTAGGTCTCACTTGGCTTGCCGGCTCTTCTCACGCACAGCATATTTCCAAAGGTCTTGGTCAGAAGTCATCATCTCGGTGAGGCCCAATGTTTGAAGGTCGTGCCTCACCACCTCATCCCAGGTCTTCCTGGGCCTGCCTCTTCCACAGGTTCTCTCAACTGCTAGGGTGTGGCACTTTTTCACACAGCTATCCTCATCCATTCTTATCTCTTTACTGCCCACAAAGGGCTACACACAGAGGGGACAAACAAGGACAGGCAAAGGGATTAAGTCGATTATATCGACCCCAGTGCGTAACTGGTACTTATTTAATCGACCCCGAGAGGATGAAAGGCAAAGTCGACCTCGACGGAATTTGAACTCAGAATGTAGCAGCAGACGAAATACCGCTAAGCATTTCGCCCAGCGTGCTAACGTTTCTGCCAGCATATCCTCATCCATTCTTGCCACATCACTGACATTACACATCCATCGGAGCATACTGGCTTCATTCCTTTCGAGCTTACGCATGTACTCAGCAGTCACGGCCCATGTCTTACTGCCATGTAGTATGGCTGTTCATACACATGTGTCATACAGTCTGCCTTTTACTTTGAGAGAGAGACCCTTTGTCACTAGCAGAGGTAAGAGCTCTCTGAACTTTGCCCAGGCTATTCTTATTCTAGCAGCTACACTTTCAGCGCACCCTCCCCCACTACTAACTTGGCCATCCAGATAGCGGAAGCTGTCAACTATGTCTAGTTTTCCTCCCTGGAATGAGACAGAAGTTGTTTTCTGCATATTTACAGTGTTTATTGCACCTGAACATCTGCCACAAACAAAAACTAACTTCCTAGTTAACCTGCCTTTGATATTGCTGCACCTCTTATGTGTCCACAGCTTGCACTGGGTACATCTTATAGAGTTTCTACCTACACCTTTTCTACAGATCGAGCAGGGCCATATTCCTGAAGGTGTTTGTATCTTTTCTACCTTCCTACTTATCAGGACTTTGGCTTTAGTTAGGTTGACTCCAAGACCCTTCGATTCTAGTCCTTGCTTCCACATCTGAAACTTATCCTCTAGTTCTGATAGTGACTCAGCAATTAGTACAAGGTCATCAGCATAGAGGAGCTCCCAGGGGCATCCTGTCTTAAATTCCTCTGTTATCACCTGGAGGACTATAATAAATAGGAGGAGGCTGAGGACAGAACCTTGGTGGACCCCTACCTCTACCTGGAATTCTTCACTGTACTCATTGCCAACCCTTACCTTACTGACAGCGTCTCTGTACATGGCTCCCACAGCTCTCACTAACCATTCTTCTATCCCGAGTTGCCTCATTGACCACCAGATAAGAGATCGGGGGACCATGTCAAAGGCTTTCTCTATGTCAATGAAAGCCAGGTAGAGAGGTTTATCTTTCACTAAGTATTTCTCCTGCAGCTGTGTTACTAGAAATATAGCATCAGTGGTGCATTTCCGTGGCATGAACCCAAACTGCATCTCATCTAAACTAACTTGCTCCCTAATTAGTTGGGCTATGACCCTCTCCGTGACTTTCATTACCTGATCTAACAACATGATACCTCTGTAATTATATGTATCTTTACTTTTGTAGAAGTTAACTATGGTGTTGCTCCACCAGTCATTGGGTATGACTCCTTCATGTATCACCTGGTTAACAATACGGGTGACTAGGCTGTAGCCAATACTACCAAATATTTTGAGCATTTCTGCAGTGATTCCTGATGGGCCGGGGGTTTTTCCCTGTCTTCATACTCTTAATTGCGTTATCTACCATGGTACTGTCAACTTGGATAGCTGGTCCCTCTGTTGGGTTGACATTTGGCAGACTCCCTTTCTCCCATTCATTCTCTTTATTGAGCAATCTTTCGTAGTGGTGTCTCCAAATCTCTCTCTTTGCAGCCTCATTTAGTGCAAATGTACCATCATCCATGCAAACACATTTCTTTCCCATGACATCACGATTCTCTCTCACACACTGTCTTGCAACACGAAATACTTCGAGTCTTTGGTCCTCATGGTGCAGAACATTGGCAAATTTTTTATTATCTGCTTCCCCTCTGGCTAAGTAAACCTGTCGCTTAGCTTCCCTTCTGGCAGTCTGATACAATTCTCTGCTACCACCGTTCTTTCAGTCCTTCCAAGCTTGTTTCTTTAGTCTAATAGCCCTGTCAGCTACATTGTTCCACCACCACATTATTTTGGGTTGAGAGGGGACTTTGCACCATCCACAAATCTGGTCAGTGGCCCTCAGCAGGTTGTCCCGTAGAAACGTCCAGTTGTCTTCCACATTATATGATGCTACATCCCCTTCTATTTCATCGAAGGCTTCGAGTAACATGTCTCTAAATCTCTGTCCATTTGCAGGATCTTTAAGCTTCCAGACCCTTCTCCTCCATGCTGGTCGTCTTCTGGGCAACCACCTAGCCCTGATCCTGAAGTCACTAACTACTAGTCTATGTTGTGGGGTACATTCTTCACCTGGGAAGGTTTTGGCATTTATAAGCAGCCATCTTTCCCTTTTGGCTAGTGTGTCTGCCAGAACGGTAGGTGACTAGGTGACTGGCAGGTTTCCTGAAGTTAGTATTGCAAACCGTAAGGTCATTTGCATCACAGACCTCCAGCAGCCTGGTTCCCTCCTCATTGCGGGAACCAAAACCATAACCTCCATGTACACCATGGAAGCCCCTGAATGTTGTCCAACATGACCATTGAAGTCACCAGCCACAAAGGGAAGGTCCCTGTCATTCGTTGATGAGGTAGTCTGCAAGAGGGCGTTATAAAATCGATCTTTCTGTCCATCGGGTAGCCTGGGCTGAGGGGCATAGACCGAGATAATGGTTGCTAACCCATGGTGATGGACTAATCTAATCTTAAGTATTCTATCCCATACTCTGGCTACCTCGATTATCTTATCCACCCATTTCTCTGCAAGAAGTATACCCATGCCCCCAACCCCGTCTGTGTTCCCTTCCCAGAAAATCTTGTACCTGTATGTATGTATATGTGTTTGTCCCCTATCACTGTTTGACAATTGGTGCTGGTTTGTTTATGTCTCCATCACTTGGCAGTTTGGCAGAAAGATCAATAGAATAAGTATCAGGATTAAAAAAATAAGTACTGGGATGGAATTGTTGAACTAAAAACTCTTTAAGGTGGTGCCCCAGCATGGCCACAGTCTCATGACTGAAACAGTAATAGATAAAAAATAAGATAAAGGCACAGTCATAGTTATGTTGTAAAGAAGCTTGCCTTGCAACCACATGATTTTGGATTCAATCCCACTGTGTAACACCTTGGGTAAGTGTCTTTTACAATAGCCCTGGGCCAATCAATGCCTTCATCATCATCATTGTTTACCGTTCACCTTCCATGCTAGCATGGGTAGGACGGTTTCACAAGAGCTGGCCAGGCAGAAGCCTGCACCAGATTTCTGTGACTGTTTTGACAATATTTCTACAGCTGAATGTCCTTCCTAACACCAACTACTCCGCAGAGTGGAATTAGTGCTTTTTATGCGGCACAAGCACAAGCGAGGTCAGTTTTGACAAGGTTTTTACAGCTGGTTGTCCTTCCAAACACCGACACCTGTACTGACAGGGTCACCAAGTATTTGCAAGACAAAAAAAAACCTTTCAAGAGGGGAGGGGGCATTGGAGGAGGTGATCTTGTGTCGGATGATGAAAGGTTATAGTAAGACAGAGAGAGAAACAGGTGTTTTGCTGTAGAGGAAGTACAAGGTTACCTGGCCAGAGAGAGAGAGAGAGAGAGAGAGAGAGAGAGAGATAATGAAGATAGAAACTGGTGCGCTACTGCAAAGGAAATACATGGTTACCCAACCTGAGGAAAGTGCAGGAGGAGAGAGACAGTGTGGCAGACAGCAGGATAGAGATGGTGGCAAAATGCCAGGCATACTCACAAGAGCCGGGATCAGAATA
Source organism: Octopus bimaculoides (assembly GCF_001194135.2). Lineage (NCBI taxonomy): Eukaryota > Metazoa > Mollusca > Cephalopoda > Octopoda > Octopodidae > Octopus > Octopus bimaculoides. Next base: position 64,068,845 of record NC_068985.1, on the reverse strand, counting down.
AAAATGGGATGGTTGAGTAAAAGAAGAGAGAGATGTAGATAGTGGCAAGTGCCAGGGCATACCCTAGAGGTTCGAATGCCATATGTCTTGTGAGTGAATTTACACAGAAACCTGGTTCCTATGTATGTATGTATGTATGTATGTATGTATGTATGCGTTCGCGTATTTCTTTGTGTATTCCCCCACACCGCTTGACAACCAGAGTTAGTTTGTTTACATCCTCGGAACTTAAGAGTTTCGGTACCAATTACCTACGGAATAAGTATCAGATACGTACTTGTTTCATTAATAACTTCATGAAGGGGATTCATTATATTCGCAGTCCCATGATTGAAACATAATGTAACACGTACGCATATATTAAAGTAGCATAATTTCGATGAAGCACTGTCTGATATACACATATATGTTTTAAATATTGTTTTATAGTATAATGCAAATTATAAAAGTTAATAGTACATCTTATCTCCATAAATCTCTTTAAGTAGGGATCCTAATGATCATATATTGAAATACTATGTAATAGTACTAACCATTGACTTGTATTGTTAATTTTTTACAGCTTGCATTGTTTTGGCTTTATAAAAAATATCTAAAATGTACATTATATATATATATATATAAATATGTGTGTGTGTGTTGCAGAGCTTTTGTAGGTACCCTAATATTACGGTATGACAAATCTGTCAAGCTGGTAGGTCGTTTCCCTTTTGTAATATTGTGATTATTTCCCTTGGCGAAAAGTCAGCAGCTGACGCCCGCCCACCGACTAACTAGCCAACTGTATATGTTCATGTGTATGTGTATATAGGTATGTCCCTGTGTATGTGTATCTCTAGCGTCAACGAACAGTCGATTCCATCGAAACCTTTTACAGTCAGTAGCGGCAGTAATAATACTGACAGTCAGTAAGTCAGCAGCAGCAGTTGTAGTAACTGCAACTGTAGCATCATTAATAACATAAGTAGTATCTTCAGTACTATCAGCTGTAGTGCAGTGTCTGTCATCATCATCAGCATCAATAGCAGCAGTAGTGCTGTATATCCTTAGTAGCAGCATTTGTAGTATCTCTAATTGTAGCATCAACATTAGCAACATTTTTATAAGCAGCAGTAGAACCCCTGATAGCAGTAGTAATGCAGTCGAACCCATGGTAGCAGCGGCAGTAACAGTGCAGTAGAAACCCTGGTAGTAGCAGTAATAGTGCAGTAGTATCGCCTCCCCCCGGCATCAGCGGCAATAGTATCAGTAGTAGCAACAAGATGGCGACCATGTAATGGCTTTAGCTAGTCGGAGTATAAAGTCTTGGAGCTAGATGTCATGTCTCGTCTGGCTGACTACTTCGTCGTTGTTGGATATGATCACGAAAAAGAACGTGAGTATTTCTTATCTCCACTACATTACTCAAAGACCGAAATATACTCATTAGAAAAGGATTTCCATATCCCGAAAGTCCTTGTCAAAAAATGTGTATGTGTTAT
>NC_068985.1:64066615-64067354 GCF_001194135.2 Octopus bimaculoides | reverse complement strand
GTGTGTATGCGCGGTCAATTCCCCCTCTTCTTTTCTCGATGTCTCTTGGATAAAATGTTTAAAAAAATTCTAATATACTTTTTGTGTGAGCTGATAAGGATACAACATTAATTACGTACAAATTAAAGAACGGTAATTTCAAATAATAACACCATCCCTGATACAGACTTTCACATAAAACATTCCGTATATACTTTTTATAGACTATTCTACAAATAATTCACGATCTATAACACCACTTCACCCATATAACAAGCAACATACAATACTACATACACATATAACACTACTTACAGGCCACTCCATGCACATTTCACATAGTACACCTCGCACTCCACTCAATACTACACACTCCTTACACAACACTAACAGTTGATACTCAACTGTAACTCTACAGGAAACACAACAATTCTGACTACACTAACACTCCACTTATAAGGCCGAAACTTCACACAAAATTCTACCAATGTCTGATATTGTACTTTTTTGAAACCTACTCCAGCAGTTCTTAGAAATGTGTGTATGTGAATAAATCGTGTATACCATATATGTATATATATATATATATATATATACATGAGAATATGTATATACACCCCGAACGTACTTTTATTATACACTTGCGCACTCCACACATCAAGATAACACCACATTGCTCTTGCCATTCTATGCCCTTCATCTAATTCCTATATCCATCCGCCCCCACCTCCTCATATACACGTTTTCACACCATCTGCCT
>NC_068985.1:64065067-64066461 GCF_001194135.2 Octopus bimaculoides | reverse complement strand
CTATATCCATCCGCCCCCACCTCCTCATATACACGTTTTCACACCATCTGCCTAATGGTTACATGCAGGCACCAACAACGCTTTTGCACATCTCACATCTCAATACGTATATACATGACACTAACACCACCTCTTATGGCTGCTTCCCCTCATATTTGCATCTACACATTCGACTTTTCTCCCTTTGTAGCTACTCACTTCCCACCTGGCTTCTAAACGTTTGGTTATTTTTCTTCACTATATTTCTTTTTAATGTTTCTGTGCTTATTTCTTCTGATGAAGGACTAACGTATGAAACGTTGTTTTCGATTTTCGTTACAGCAGTAACCTAATACATGATTTGTCAAACACTGTTCTTGTGTTATCCTTTTTAATCTTAATTGTATTTATACCACTATATAAAAAAAAAAGTATACATATACACACGTCCTCAGTTATGCGTGCATGTACTCAATTCTCTTTTTGTCAAACTGCTAAGTTACTCGAATATAAACATATTGACATCTGTTCTGAAGTTGGGGGTAATAGTAGGTATGGGGGGGCAAGTGTGTGTGTGTGTGCGCGCGCACACACACACACACACACACACACACACACACACACACACACACACACACACACACACACACACACACACACACACACACACACACACACACACACACACACACACACACACGTCCGACCCATGCCAGGTTGGAAAGTAGACTTTCAATGATGATGATTGTCATCATCATTCTTTAATGTCCAGTTTTCCATGTTTCCAGTGTTTACTGAGGCTGTTTCTGTGACTGGATGCCTTTCCTGTCACCAACTCAAAACTGTTTCCATGTATATCTATAGGTATGTACATGTAATAATGATGAAGGAAACGGAAGATAGATTTAGCACAAGTCTTCATTCAGTACGACTATTGTTTCAACCCATCGTGCAACTATCTGTTATGAGTAGGATTTTGTACATCTAATTGTGTTGCATCAATCTGCAGCTTGTGTCATAGAAGATAGAGATAAGGGAATGTCCTATTAGAGATAGTGATATTTCCTAGGCAATTTGTTCTAGGCCATTGTGTTGCATATATCTATGTACGTGTCTGTATAATATATATATGTGTGTGTGTGTGTGTGTGTGTGTGTGTGTGTGTGTGTGTGTGTGTGTGTGTATATACAGTGGGGGGAAATAATATTCGTACATGTCAAAATTCTTTATTTAATTTCTAATGAACATAAATAGGATATACCAATACTATATTTGCATACACATGCATATACTAAGAATATGCAAAAGAAACTAATAAATTATAGTAACTAAAGAATTTATATACAATTATAAATATTTAGGGGTGAAAAAAGTATTCGTACAGAATAAATTTATGAGTTTCTATGCCACAAAAT
>NC_068985.1:64061342-64064427 GCF_001194135.2 Octopus bimaculoides | reverse complement strand
GTTTGGAGGTGGCAACATCATGTGGGGGTGTTTCTCTTCGAATGGCACTGGCAATTTACATGCGATAGATGGTAGAATGAATGCAGAGATGTACCAAAATATTTTGAACAATAATTTATAGGACTCTGTAGAAAAGCTCCAGCTTTGTGAAAGGCGGGTTTTACAACAGGATAATGGCCCGAAGCACATGGCGAAGTCTACCAAAACATGTGTTGTCGATCACAATATAAAATTATTAGAATGGCCAAGCCAGTCACCTGACTCGAACCCCATTGAAAATTTGTGGCGTTATTTGAAAATTAAAATTCATTCAAGAGCCCCAACATACATTCCAAATTTGAAGAAAATTAGTCAAGAAGAATGGGAAAAAATTCCTAAAGAAAGATGCGAGTCATTGATTAAGAACAACAAGAAGTGATTGGTTGAAGTGGAACTGAATAATGGTTATGCTACGAAGTATTAAATCAAAATTATCGATTATTTATGTTCTGTACGAATACTTTTTTCATTGAATATAAATTCCTTAGTTACTATAATTTATTAGTTTCTTTTGCATATTCTTAGTTTATGCATGTTTATGCAAATATAGTATTGGTATATCCCATTTATGTTCATTAGAAATTAAATAAAGAATTTTGACATGTACGAATATTTATTACCCCCCACTGTATATATATCATCATCATCATCGTTTAACGTCCGCTTTCCATGCTAGCATGGGTTGGACGATTTGACTGAGGATTGGTGAAACCAGATGGCTACACCAGGCTCCAATCTGATTTGGCAGAGTTTCTACAGCTGGAAGGCCTTCCTAAAGCCAACCACTCCGAGAAGGCCACTCAGGCGGTACTGGCAACGGTCATGCTCAAAATGGTGTATTTTATGTGCCACCTGCACAAGAACCAGTCCAGCGGCACTGGTAACGATCTCGCTCGAATGATTTTTCAGGTGCCACTGGCACTAGTGCCAGGAAGACAACGCTGGTAACAATCATGCTCGAACGGTGGTGCCCTCACAATTTCACTTTCACATGCCCCAACAGGTCTTCGCAAGCTAAGTTTAGTGTCCAATGAAGGAGACGTTGGTATGGGGGCCAGTCGTCGAATTTAGTTCGATTTCGATTTCACTTGCTTCAACAGGTCTTCGCAAGCAGAGTTTAGTGTCCAATGAAGGAATGTTACGCGTAAGTGGGCTGCCTACATCCCTCGCAGAGGCCTTGAATTTAGGTCTTACTTGGCTTGCCGGCTCTTCTCAAGCGCAGCATATTTCCAAAGGTCTCGGTCAGAAGTCATCGTCTCATTGAGGCCCAATGTTTGAAGGTTGTGCCTCACCACCTCATCCCAGGTCTTCCTGGGCCTGCCTCTTCCACAGGTTCTCTCAACTGCTAGGGTGTGGCACTTTTTCACACAGCTATCCTCATCCATCCTCGCCACGTGACCATACCAGCGAAATCGTCTCTCTTGCACACTGCAACTGATGCTTCTTAGGTTCAACTTATCTCTCAAGGTGCTTACACTCTGTCGAGTATGCACACTGACATTACACATCAATCGGAGCATACTGGCTTCATTCTTTTCGAGCTTACGAATGTACTCAGCAGTCACGGCCCATGTCTCACTGCCATGTAGCATGGCTGTTTGTACACATGTGTCATACAGTCTGCCTTTTACTCTGAGTGAGAGTCCCTTTGTAGCCAGCAGAGGTAAGAGCTCTCTGAACTTTGCCCAGGCTATTCTTATTCTAGCAGCTACACTTTCAGCGCACCCTCCCCCACTACTAACTTGGTCATCCAGATGGTGGAAGCTATCAACTATATATAGTTTTCCTCCCTGGAATGAGACAGAAGTTGTTTTCTGCATATTTACAGTGTTTATTGCACCTGAACATCTGCCACATACAAAAACTAACTTCCTAGTTAACCTGCCTTTGATATTGCTGCACCTCTTATGTGTCCACAGCTTGCACTGGGTACATCTTATAGAGTTTCTACCTACACCTTTTCTACAGATCGAGCAGGGCCATCTACCTGAAGGGGTTTGTGTTTTGTCTACCTTCCTACTTATTAGGACTTTGGTTTTAGCTAGGTTGACTCCAAGGCCCTTCGATTCTAGTCCCTGCTTCAACACTTGAAATTTCTCCTCTAGTTCTGATAGTGACTCAGCAATTAGTGCATGGTCATCACTAACCATTCTTTTATACCGAGTTTCCTCATTGACCACCAGATAAAGGATCGGGGGACCCTGTCAAAGGCTTTCTCCATGTCAACGAAAGCCAGGTACAGAGGTTTATCCTTGGCTAGGTATTTCTCCTGCAGCTGTCTTACCAGAAATATAGGATCAGTGGTGCTTTTCCCTGGCACAAACCCAAACTGCATCTCATCTAAACTAACTTGCTCCCTAATTAGTTGGGCTAAGACCCTCTCCGTGACTTTCATTACTAACAATTTGATACCTCTGTAATTATTTGTATCTAAAGCGTCACCTTTACCTTTGTAGCAGTTAATAATGGTGCTGCTACACCAGTCATTGGATATGACTCCTTCGTGTATCACCTGGTTAGCAATACAGGTGACTAGGCTATAGCTGACACTGCCAAATATTTTGAGCATCTCTGCAGTGTTTCCTGATGGGCCGAAGGCTTTCCCTGTTTTCATACTCTTAATTGCTTTATCAACATTCAGCAGACTCTCTTTCTCCCATTCATTCTCTTTATTGAGCAATCTTTCGTAGTGGCGTCTCGAAACCTCTTTCTTTGCAGCCTCGTTTAGTGCAAGTGTACCATCATCCATGTGAAAACATTTCTCTCCTACAACATCATGGTTCTCTTGCACACACTGCCTTGCAACACGAAATACTTCAAGTGTTTGGTCGTTACGGCGCAGAACATTGGCAAATTTTTTCTTATGTGCTTGCCCTCTAGTTAAATAAACCTGTCGCCTAGCTTCCCTTCTGGCAGTCTGATACAATTCCCTGCTCCCACCGTTCTTCCAGTCCTTCCAAGCCCGTTTCTTTATTTTAATAACCCTGTCTACCCCCTTGTTCCACCACCATGTTACTTTGGGTCGAGAGGGGACTTTACACCAGCC
>NC_068985.1:64055070-64061242 GCF_001194135.2 Octopus bimaculoides | reverse complement strand
TATATATATATATATATATATAAGATTAAATAAATGGAGTTATTTATGTTGGTATATTCGATATGGAAACCTTTTTCTGCGGAGATATTTCCGGATTTTGCGCGCAAAAACAAAGACTTTCGAATCTTACCATAAGTATAATTTAACAGAACCGTGTACACGTTCTCCACTTGTGGCATGCAACTAGTATGCGATTCTGTAAATTGTACTTATTCAATGGTCTGTACTGATGAGAAACAGATATTTTCGGTAAGAAAATTTTAATTTCGAAACTAGTTTGCAGATAATTGTATTTTTTTATGTAATTTTCACTTGTCTTGCCCAAATATGTTTTTGTTACATCGCTAAATTCCATTTGATAACAATTTGGTCTTAGTAAGCACATTACATGTGATCTTCTAGCACTTTAGCAGTCCACCTAGTGGTCTCCTTTATATATATTTATATATGCGTATATATACATATATGTAAATATGTTAGTTGGAAGACACCTGTTGTTACGTTCTGTTATTTGTATTTGTTTAACATTCTCCGTTTTTTTTTCCGTCCTTTTTTTCGTATACATTCACTGCTTTCTTCCAAAGAATCTAATGCTCTTAGCTTAGTTTTTCCTTGGGACTGGCCAGATTGGAGCAATCTCGAATATAACCAGCCAAAATTGCAAATATATTCTGGAACTCGACTGAGGAAAGAAAACTCCGAATGACCCATCCCTGTTTTCTTTGTATCGTTTATCTGGATGTTTTGTTGTCCTCCTTTGTATCACCTAGCTGTCTGGATGTTTTACGTTCTTATCCCATTTTGTATTATTTATATATGTGAATGTTAAGTGAAAATTTTTATCTTAATGTCTATAAAACATAACTTCAGGCTAGCCAACAGTTCTTGTTATTGCTGTTGTTGAGGAATAGAGAAAAATAGAATATAACATTATTCATCCCACTCTAACATTTAACAAAAGTATCCTTTTTGTTAGAGGTGGTTTGGGGAGGGGGCAGAGGTGGCAGTAGAAAATAATAATAGAAGCTGATGATAGATTCATTGAAGAGGTATCTGGAAAAGTTCTCATAACTTTCAAGCTGCAACATCTTCTGGGTTCCTGCCAAACGTTCTTGGTTAGCTTCTCTAGTACAACTTCCTAACAGTAATTCTGATAAACAATAGCCTCTCAACTTTCTATTATGAGGGATGACACAAAACTGTCTTCTTTTCTTTATTTCTGTTTCCACTAGATGACACTAGTTCTCATTCTTCACTACAACACCACTACATATATCATCTCTTTTTTCTCCCCCCACCTCTACTTGTTATGTGGCTGTTCACTGAAGATACAATTACTATTCTAGTTACTAACAAATGTAAATCATCTAGACAGTGCATTGTGGTGAAATTCTATGATACCTGACTTACAGCATCTTGCATCAAGGTTACTTCTGAAGATAGGGTTTTTCTATGCAGAGCCAAATATTTTTTGAACTACCATATTTTAGCTTAGTATAAAACCTCATATGGAATTTACTTGCTAATTATCATTTTTACTTGGTGCCACCTTAATTATTTGGTATATCCTTAATGCAATCCAACTAAAATCTGTACTGAATATAGATCTTAGTAAAGATACAGATAGACATTGTAAGGTGTTAGAGAAGATACATACCAAACTGTCTCTGTCTCTGATTGGAAAAAACCCAATCCATCTTGCTATTTACAATATATCAATAATATTTCTGATATGGTGCTATTAAGTTAGACATGGCCTGGGCCAATACTGGCTGAAACTTAAGAATCTAAGTACCATAAAAACCCATGTAATTCATGCACTTTTTTTTTGTAGAAATAAAAATGAACTTTAGTGGGTGCGTAAATTACATGACTAGATCATTTCCAGAATTTTTTTAGAAATTATTTTTGTTGTAAAAAGACATACAAAATGTAAACATTCGCACCAGAAGTTGACTCATTTAATGAACTTAAATACGATGAAGTTGACTTTTATTTATGCTGGTTGGTATAATGCTCACTTTCTCTGTATAAATTTACTAAAACCATGAAATGGTTAACTACTTTTTGAAGTCTGATGTACATACTGGTAATCATGGTCTGGACCATATTTTACATATTTTACTCGGTTGAGTAAAGTGTCACCGAAGCTGATGTTTATTGGTAATTAAACTTAATTTGCTACATCTGTGTGTATTTATCAGCTTTGTTTTCATTGATGATTCTTATCAACAACTTTTCCTGTGATCCTGTGATGCTAAAGATCAGACATAATCTCTTGTAGGTAAGCAATGTAAAATGAAGTTTATTATAAACAAGAAAGCTTATCCACCATCTTCCCAACAACAACCTTGGGCACCTTTTTAAATTCCATATGACAAACACTCACGGACATGCTTATAAGATCAAAAAACAACACAGCACCAATGACTTTCAGAAACATTTTTTCATGCTCTGAATTGCTGAAGCATGGAATAAACTAATCACATCAGTTGTTAGCTGTTGAGACACCACATCCTTCAAAAGTGCCATGCTTCCTGAAATCTGCCAACAGTACACCTTATGGCTTTTTTTTTTTTTAGTTGTAGTGCACCTGAGCACTGTATACAACAATTTCCTTCATTATATCATATATACATGCTCACAATTTGTAAAATATTAATTTAGTTATTTCTGGTTATGCAGAGACACACAAACACCCAGCCTCATACATGTGTGTACGCACATAGTCTCATACAGTTACATACACATACAAACACTCACAATCTCATACAGTTACATGCACACTCACAAACACACTTAAGCACACAGTCTGATACAGTTACATGCCCGCAAACACACACACACACACACACACACACACACACACACACACACAATCATATTTTTCATTTGTTTATTTTTATTATTGGAATGCTAACGTCAAGGGAGAAGGAGGGTATACTGAGTGGCTAAAGGAGACTGACACTGTCAGTCTTATAAGGGAGGAGAAAGAGCATATACCTAGTGAGTAAAACAGGCTGACATGTGTCAGTCCTGCAAAACTAATTTTATTTATATAGACAACACAAACACTTTGTAATTTAATAGCTTTTAATGTGATACCTGTTAAACAGAAATTATTTTTATTTAATGAAAATTTTTAAAAATCTAAAGCTAAATCTAATAAAATCTATGCTAAATACAACTAAATTGAAAACCTTTTCCCTCTGGCCATATCGGCAATTCTGAAAAGTTTTGGGTGCAAATTTTACATGAGTAGAAGCTTTTCTTAACAATTTTTATCCTGTAAATCACCTGTGTAAATTACACAGGTTTTTATGGTATACATCTGCTTATTTGACTTAAAGAAAACATGACTTCTTTTCTTTATCGTTTTTAGTTAGTTTTGTTTGTTGTATTCCAATTTCATTGTTTCAAAAGTTCATAAATAAAAACATATTTGTTCAGCTTCTCAAATTCAATTAAGCCAAGTTGCTATTTTATGTTATAATCTAATTATATTGTATTTGATATAAATTAAAAGTAAAGCTGAAACTAAGTATGTCTGACCTGTTAACTTAAATATTATTTCTAACAGTGCTATTGCATGGTTTCTGTAAACTCTAACAATAATGTTATTTGTATCAAGTGACATAGAAATTATTCAAATTATTTTGCTTCTCTGTTGTAATAGAAACTTGTATTTCTATTACAGTTTTGTTTCTTTTTTCGTTATAAAATTATATTGTAAGTTTTATATTTACAATATATTAGAGGTCATGTTATTGTAGAAGGATTGTCACAAAAAAATTTCCTCTTTAAGTTATTTGGTTTGAGAATCAAAGTATTTAATCAAAGTTTGGAGCCAATGATTGAGATATTAAAAATGTTCCAAATATAATTTTCTAGAATACAAAGTATGAAATTAGATTTAAAATTGGTAGTTTTTCATCTTGTCAACTCAGCACTATTTTGACTTATGACAAAGTTCTTACTCTTTGAGAATAAAAACTTTGTTCAAAATATCAAAACTCACCACACTTCATAACACATAAGATTTTTATTTTTGTCAACAAAACTCCTTCCCATTTTTTCTTTTTTTTTTTGGACTCTAAGATTGTTTGTGACTAAATTAGAATCAATAGTTTTGTGGGAATCTTTTATACAAAGTAACTGAAGTCAGAATACATAGGCAAAATGCATATTTTGCATAATTTTATTCAACTACATTAATGAATAACATTTTCAATATAGTTTCCACCATTAGTGATTTGAAGTTCGATGCACTTTGCAAGATTCACATGAATCTGATGCAGTAACTATATATTTCCATCAATTTGAGCTCATTCATTTATCTATAGACTTTATGGTTACCTTGTCGGTTGTAATTATGGCAGTAATTAGAAAATTGCTGCTAGCTAAGTTACTAAGTTATTGGCCTATTAACCTTAGGGTCAGCAATATTTATCTTTTCATTACTGGTTATATATATATATATATATATATATATACTTAAAGGTTATGAAGGGTATTGGAGTCAACCAAACCCTAAAGATACAGGTAATACCGAGTAAGTGCTGTATACCAACTAGTTTTGCCCCTGTCGTTGTAGCAACATGAATGGGGAATATAACATAGGTCGTGTATTAGCGTGTGTACGTATAAAGAAAGAAAAGGATAAAGAGACCAATGGCAAAGTTAGAATTATATTTTATATATAAAGTCTTACAGCTGTTTCAGGGAAAATCCAATATATCCCTTCATCGGAGACGGTAATAGTAGAAGAATGGATTATTACATCTATAAGAGGAGATTTGTAGTAAGAAGTGAGAGCGATGCGCAGAAAAAAGAACAAAGAAGAAACAGTACTTGGAGTATAGTTCCATTCCAGCAGTAAACATCCATGTAAAGAATCCTTGTGGGTATTTTCCGGAGATAATTGTAGTAGCAAAGGTGGATATATATCATATCATATCCAGAGTACTCTGTGCGTTGTTTACTCAAAAGATGTGTGTAGGATTAAGAGGTCAAGCCTTAAGACAGGAAGGAAGGGGGGAAAAAGTAATTCAAGTGAGAAATATAGTTGATAGTAGTAAGCAGTCATATGGTCAGTTATACTGACAAGAAGGAAAAAAGAAGTAGAGGGAGCAAAAGGAAGAATGTGGGAGTGGAAGCATAAATTTAGTAAAGAAATGGAAATGTAGAGAGAAGGAATGTGGGGAGGTAATGTGGAGAGGTATTTATAATTGTGTATAGTGTCAGGCTATGAAGGAACCTGTAGGTGGTGATGGTGGTGGTGGCTTTCAAAGGAAAGTATAAAGGAAGGAAGCAAAATAAGAGAATAGAGTTAGTAGTGATAAAATCTAAAAAATAGTTAAACCTATTCTAAAGATGGTAGAAGGGGGACCAGTTTGTTAATTCGAGTTGGTTACCTATAGGGAGTTGTGTGAGTATGTTGTGTGGTCATTTGTGCATTTGTGTCTGTGATAGAATTTGAATGTATGGAAAAAACGGTGATTACAGGTGCTAAGTGCTTTGTTATATCGATTAAGTAGAGTGGGAGAATTGTATTTTAAAATATGGAACGCCTCCTTTAAGCAAAGCTTGCAATTAGAGCGCTGGCCCTGGTATGGAATTCCAGAGTCCAGAATGGACCATTTTAAAGTATACTGGGTATTTGTGTTTTTGAGGTGGTGAATGTGGTTGGCTTGTGTTGTAGATTTGCTGTGTTTGTCATATCTAAAAGAGTGAAGGTGGGCTGCATAGCGTTGCTTGAAAATTTTAGTTGAACCTATGTATGCAGCTGTAGAGTTATGTAGCAGATTGGTTACAGTGCATTTATATATTACGTTATATCTTACGCAATGCATTTTTTGACTTCATGTGGGCCTTTATTTATTTTCAAAATACCGGTAGAATAGCTCCTTTTTGTCTTCAAATAGACCTCTATGTCTTTCATAATCCCAAACTTGAATAGTCAGAGTCAGCATGGGAGTCTGTCAGGGCTGTTTGTTGTCACCGCTCCTGTTCCTCGTCGTGCTGGAATGGGTCACCAGGACGGCCTATGCTACCTCCAGGGAAGGTATTTAGTGGACACTGATGAACAAGCTGAAGGACTTGGACTACGCAGATGATCTCGTGCTACTGTCACATCGCCTGCAAGACATGCAAGATAAGGTAGACCACCAGA
>NC_068985.1:64054415-64055060 GCF_001194135.2 Octopus bimaculoides | reverse complement strand
CTGTCACATCGCCTGCAAGACATGCAAGATAAGGTAGACCACCAGAGAGAAACTTCACGGCGAGTGGGCTTGAGGATCAGCCAGGAAAAGACAAAAGTGCTACGTATCAACAACAAGCAGGAAGAGCCAACCACAATCGAGGGGAAACCAGTGGAGGACGTTAGTGAGTTTGTCTATCCTGGCAGCAAGATCAGCAAACCAGGTGGATCAGACAAGGACATCACTGCAAGAAGCAAGAAGACCTGGCAAGTTTTCGCTATTCTTTGGCCGGTATGGAAGTCCACTGCCATCTCAACTCAAACTAAACTCCGCTTATTTAGTTCAAACTTAAAATCTGTGCTTTTGTATGGCTCTGAAACCTGGAGAGCCACCTGCAGCAACTACAAGAAGATCCAAACCTTCATCAACAAATGTCTCTGGCAGATCCTCCATCTGAAGTAGTTCGCCAAAGTGCCAAACACCGACTTGTGGGAAAGGGCCAACCAGGAGCCCATACATGTTTAGATTAGACAAAGGAAATGGAGATGGATCGGACACACACTGCGGAAAGAACCCTCAAATGTAACACGACAAGCACTTGACTGGAACCCACAGGGGTAAAGGAAGCAAGGATGCCCGAAGCAGACATGGAAGAGGACCATTTTG
>NC_068985.1:64048273-64053862 GCF_001194135.2 Octopus bimaculoides | reverse complement strand
ATTTGGCAGAGTTTATACAGCTGGATGCCCTTCCTAACGTCAACCACTCAGAGAGTGTAGAGGGTGCATTTAAGTGCCACCGGCATGAAGGCCAGTCAGGCGGTACTGGCAACGGCCACGCTCAAAATGGTGTATTTTATGTGCCACCCGCACAAGAGCCAGTCCAGGGGCACTGGCAACGATCTTACTTGAAAGTCCTTAGACATGCAGCTGGCACAAGTGCCAGAAAGGTGATGCTGGGCATAGGTGCCATCACAATTTCGCTTTCGCTTGTCCCAATAAGTCTTCGCAAGCTGAGTTTCGTGTCCAATGAAGGAGACGATGTTGGCATGGGTGCCAGTCATCCAATTTAACTCGATTTCGATTTCACTTGCCTCAGCAGGCCTTCGCAAGTGGAGTTTAGTGTCCAATTTAACTCGATTTCGATTTCACTTGCCTCAACAGGTCTTCGCAAGTGGAGTTTGGTGTCCAATGAAGGAAGGTACGCATAAGTGGACTGGCTGAGGCCTTAGATTTAGGTCTCACTTAGCTTGCCGAGTCTTCTCACACACAGCATTTGGCAGAGTTTCTACGGCTGGATGCCTTTCCTAAATGCCAACCACTCAGAGAGTGTAGTGGGTGCTTTTACGTACCATCCGCACGAAGGCCAGTCAGGCGGAACTGGCAACGGCCACGCTCAAAATGGTGTATTTTATGTGCCACCCGCACAAGCGCCAGTCTAGGGGCACTTGCAGCGATCTCGCTCGAAAGTCCTTACACATGCTGCAGGCACAAGTGCCAGAAAGGCGACGCTGGGTACAGGTGCCATCACGATTTCACTTTCGCTTGCCCCAATAAGTCTTCGCAAGCTGAGTTTCATATCCCAATGAAGGAGACGACGTTGGCATGGGTGCCAGTCGTCGAATTTAACTCGATTTCGATTTCACTTTCCTCGACATGTCTTCACAAGTGAAGTTTAGTATCCAATTTAATTCGATTTCGATTTCACTTGCCTCAACAGGTCTTCGCAAGTGGAGTTTAGTGTCCAATTTAACTCAATTTCAATTTCACTTGCCTCAATAGGTCTTTGCAAGTGGAGTTTAGTGTCCAATTTAACTTCAATTTATGTATATATTAATATTATCTCAGTTTTAAAAAACCTTTGACAATGTAAATATGTTAATTGTTACCATGGGTAGCAAAAATTACACAAAAACCAAGATATCACAGCCGTTTTACAGATAGAGATACCAAGTTGAAGTGATACATTTTGAGAAGATATGAATAATAACAATAAATGGAGCAAAACGCATATAAATAAAAATTCCTTTAATTCCTACACATGTTTCAAAATATATGTGAGCTCTCCTTCAAAGAAGTAAGAGCTGCTGGAATTCCACATATATTCATCTTCAGGGAATCAACATATAAAAGCAAGACAAATGCGAAATGATGAGGTAACTTACGAGCTAAGATGTTACATGTCCAAGTGACCGTTAGAATGCTTGTTTAAAGGAGCAATAATATTATTCCATGGGCGTTAGGAATAAGAACGCTTGTTTACATAGAGTTATAAAGGGAGGGGGCTGTAAACGTAATGCTAAAGGTTTAAATTAAATGATTCAAATGGGGAAGGCAAAATAAATCACGGTAAAGAAAACTAAAAATCGTGAGCTAATTGCTAAGTCAAAAATGGAGGAAGGGAGAGAACTAAGGGAGTTCATCAAATAAAACATTTTCTATTTAAGGAGAAAACTAATTACATACTTTATATGAAGTGAAGAAAGTAAATATAAAAATAAATAAAGCATCATAGCCTAGTAATATATTATATTATTATACGGATATTAATGTTAGTTAATGGTAAAACAAGGTACAAGATATTTATTGGAGAAATAATAATGATAATAATGTGCACCCTTACAAGGAGAAGATTGGAAATACTTAGTTGAAGTTACCGATGGTACGAACAACAACCAGTGTGACATTACTAGGAAGAATTTACTTAGCTAACTGTAGAAGGGGAAAATAAAGAACTAGTGGTGATTGAGGCAGAAATATATATATATATGTATATACACACACACACACACACACACACACACACATATATATATATACACACATACACATATACACACATATGCACACATATACATACATATATACATACATATACACACACACACACACACATATATATATATACACACACATACATACACACACACATATATATATACATATATGTTTTGTTTAAGATTATATTAAAAATATTAAGATTAATAACATACTGATTTGAACCGAAGAATGTAAACATGATAAATGAAACAGCATTACCCTGTGATATATTAATATACTGATGTTAGCGCTAATCAATAGAAAAACGAGGTACAGGATATTTTGTTGAGAAATTATAATAATAACAACAGTATTCGTGCTTATAAAGAGAAGGTTGGATATAAGGCAAAGCAACTAGTGGTACAAAGCAACTCAAGTAGCATTACTGGGAAGGAAATTACTTAATCAACTATAGAAGGGGGAAATAAAAGACAAGTTACAGTGGATGTAGAAGTAGATATTATTCAGAGGACATTTAGTGAGAAAAAAATAATAATAATAAAAAAAAAAATAATGCTTAAAACCTAACCTAGTTGGAATGTAGGAGTTAACGGTAATAAAAGAAGGTATGTTTCTTGAAGTGCTGACAACGATACGCCCTCTGAGTTATTTGGTTAACTAGGCGATTCTTGGAGAACAGGATATAGAAAAGTTCCAAGTCACAAAGAGGACAAAAATCCTTACCTTTGTCATAGGGAACTGAGGTAGCCAGTATAGACCATTCCAAAGAGAATTGCTTATTGCAATCTTTCAGTTCCCAAATAAATTTACTTAGACCGGTGGTGCTAGCTTTATTCCTATCCCTAAATGACGAATAATGATTCGAAATTCTCTTGGAGACCTGCGTCGATGAACTACCTAAGTAAAACGAGACATCAGCATGAGACGTTACTTTGCATTGGTAAACTACATTCTTGGTCCTTGCATTCGCACTTAAAAACTTAATTCTATTATGATTTAATTCCAAGATGCTAATCTTATTGCTAATCTTATTATTGTTACAGATATTTTTATGATTCCTAATATTGTACATACTACCCATATTAATATCTGAATGACTAATGCCATCATTTGTGTGCGTTAAATTATTGGAGCAATTATTATTGTTACAGGTATGAACATTACTAATATTACGATCATATCTAGGATGGCCGTCTAGAGAAGAATCTAAAAACCAGAGATTATGGGAAGATATAATCTGTACCAAATTTTTAGTGTTGGAAAACCCGAATCTAACCTTATGCGAGTTGATTATTGGGTAATAGTGGGAACCTATAGGGAAGTTCCTACTCACCGCGTCTCGGAACTGCCGGACCAAATTTGATTTAACCTGCTTCCCAAACGGGAGGATGAGCCAGATATTATTATCATCAACAGATCTAGATACAGTATTAGTGTGGTTAAATAAACAAAGATTTTTGAATTTGTTAAAGTGTTTAGAGCCAGTTGGGACACACCTTATGTGAGTGATAAGGATGACCCACTTTCTCAGTAAAGTGAGAAGAATGGGAGGGAATAGAAATGGGTTCATCTACGCTAGTAAAGGGGGTATCATGTTGTGTAGAAGGAGAAAGATCACTAGAAGAGTTGATGTACACTACCCTGTCCTTATAACCTGCCCTCAATAAGGCTGAATTATAGAAGTCAGCCTCCTTATTGAAAATTTGGGAGTTAGAGGAAAGTTTGGAAAGCCTAATTGAGATATTCCTAACCAAATTACTGGTTATATGTCTTGGATGGTTACTAAAGGGGCTTATGTACTTGAGATTAGTTGACGGTTTATGGAAGGGAAAGTGAGTATTACTATGTAAGTCTAAAGTAACGTCTAGAAAGTTTGCTACAGAGACCTCATCCTCAAAAACGATGCCAAAGCCCATTCTTTTGAAGAATCTAGCTAACCTATTTTAAACTTTTTGTATGCTCTAGGCAGAGGCCTTATGGAGGTATAGCAGACAATCGTCCCTGTAAAGACCTCCCTTTATGTTAGGGAACTGGTCTGCCATTTCATACAATAAATACGAACAGACCATATCAGCTATTTGAGCTGAGTCCGAACTTCCCATAGGAACATCAAAAGCCTCCGGAGTATCCTTACAGATCCACAGTTTATTGTTAAATTTAATGATAGATTTACGAGCCCCTAAAATTACATTAATTTCATCCCTAGAAAGACCTGCGAACCAAAGCGCTTTGTTAAGGATAATAGGGTTAATAGAGGAATAGAAACTAGAAATGTCAAACTGTATAAATTTGGTATTATTCTTATCTTTAATTGAATTAAACCAATCTATTACTTGAGAAGAATTAGACCGAAGATTCAGTTTTAACTTATTAATTATAGTGGGTATATATATTTGTCCAGAACGTTTTTGGTAAGAATGCCTAAGTCAGACCTAGAGGGACAAATAAGACGTAGAGAAGGGTTGGACCAAAAATTTATCTTATGGTCCTTAAGAACAAACCGAGATTGCTTAGGGACCATAGGTTCAGTCCTATCATGCAGATTGTATTCGAACATAATTTCCTTAACATCCAGGTTAGCTTCCCGTAGAATATTGCTGTTGGTAGTCTTATAGTTTTTTTCTATCTCTTTCTTCAGTAATTCCATGTATATATCTATATATATATATATATATATAAGCAATGTTAATTCTCTAAATGAAGTATTAACAGTAACTGCACGATAAAGTGTAGTATATTGCCACTTAAGTGTGGCTGACCCCTAGGGGTGGATGTTACTGTTGCTTTTAGCCCCAGGAGGACATCTCCTCCAGCTGGCTTATCGACACACGACTGTGTCCTGTTTGCCAAGGGAAGTTATCCCTCTCACCTCGATCTGCAGCACGAACGGATCCGGATTTCAGCACCTTTTCGATATCAGTGAAGAATTTCACTGGAAAAGAAGATATAAGATTGCCAGGTTTTTGTCTCTCTCGCCAAGGTCAGCAGCTATCGAACGCCGACGAAGGGAAATAACCCTGAAATCCGGATCCGTTCGTGCTGCAGATCGAGGTGAGAGGGATAACTTCCCTTGGCAAACAGGACACAGTCGTGTGTCGATAAGCCAGCTGGAGGAGATGTCCTCCTGGGGCTAAAAGCAACAGTAACATCCACCCCTAGGGGTCAGCCACACTTAAGTGGCAATATACTACACTATATATATATACATATATATATATATATAGCCAAGTGAGACCTAAATCCAAGGCCTCTGTCCTTCATTGGACACTAAACTCCGCTTGCGAAGACCTGTTGAGGCAAGTGAAATTGAAATCGGACTAAATTCAACAACTGGCACCCATGTCAACGTCGTCTCCTTCATTGGACACTAAACTCGGCTTGCGAAGACCTATTGGGGTAAGCGAAATCGTGATGGCACCTATTTCCAGCGTCGCCTTCCTGGCACTTGTGCTGGTGGCACATGTAAAGACATTCGAGCGAGATCGTTGCCAGTGCCGCTGGACTGGCTCTTGTGCAGTTGGCACGTAA
>NC_068985.1:64039275-64048263 GCF_001194135.2 Octopus bimaculoides | reverse complement strand
CATTCGAGCGAGATCGTTGCCAGTGCCGCTGGACTGGCTCTTGTGCAGTTGGCACGTAAAATACACCATTTTGAGCGTGGCTGTTGCCAGTACCGCCTGACTGTGCTGGTGGCACGTAAAAGCACCCACGACATTCTCGGAGTGGTTGGTGTTAGGAAGGGCATCTAGCTGTAGAAACTCTGGCAAATCAGATTGGAGCCTGGTGTAGCCATCTGGTTCACCAGTCCTCAGTCAAATCGTCCAACCCATGCTAGCATGGAAAGCGGACGTTAAACGATGACAATTACTGGTGTACTGTTTTCACTACCAACACTAGAATAATTACTGGGGACAAAGTACAGTTTCACTTGTTCAAGTAGAATGACCACTGCTTAAGTTGTATTTAAATAAAGAGGGAAACTTGTGTAGCTTGAGGGGAAAATATATTTCATTTGAAGTCTGGAATAAACAATTTTATTAAATCTTACCTTATTGATGCTGAGGTACTACTGAATAGATAGGAAACTGTTACAATATACCCACATTGGCTTGATTTATTAGAAGATTTGTTTCAGAAATTAAACTAATGTAAGCAATAGTTTAATTTATTTTTTAAGAAACTTTCCAAAATTGAAAGATTAGAAAATGTAATTAATATTTCTCAGATTGTTGGATCATTCCTACTTTTAGTTGTTTTGCCTAATTACCTAAAAAAAAAGTGAAAATATTGTAAATAATGGCTTTAAATTTTACAAAGTTTGTGTGAATAAAAGTTTTTGGCATTTGAAATATATTAAAGAATTAGTTTAATGTTGACAGTTGAAGAATTAGACTTCATCAAACTATCATGTTACTTGTTCGTTTCATAATTTATGTTGTTAAATTATTTTTGTTTTTCTTTCAGGTAAGTAACCCTGCTTTTTACTCCTAACTCTGGATATGTTATAGCAGTCACTTTGTGATCACGAGTCCAGATTTATTCACTGGTTTATCCATGCTGCAGTCTATTATGGTACAAATGGTATATGCAAGATAAGAAAAGTATTTTTATTTAATCATTTTGTTGAACAGCTTGTCTTTCTTTATAACAATATTTATTTTATGAAATGCACAACTTAGATTGGCATAGATTATAACTTAATGTTACAAAGACCAATATAATTTTATTGAGTGTTTATGTTAGACATCTCTCTCTCTCTAATATAACTTGTACAACAACAACAACAATATATTCCACATCTGTAAAATTTACAGTCTGATAGCTATGAAGTTTTCCTTTATCGGTTCTGTCAAAAATTGCTTTAATCTGTAAATGATTTGAACATGTATATTTTATGATAGACCTTTTATTTCAGGCCATTATTGTCATTGTTGTAATCACTGTCAACATGAAAACTTTTCCTCAACAGTCTTGAAGGCTTTGATAAAAAGTGTAGGGTTTTGAATTTCTTTGTTTTCTGGCTAATATATCAAAATGAAAACATCATCACTGTCATGGTGTGAACTGTAAGGGGAACTATGTTGAGAAATAAGCCTCATTTGGTCACATTCCATCAGTGTCTTAATCAGCCCATGCATGTTTCAGCCAACCTTTGTATTTAATAACCACTCTTAGTGACATTAAAATTTGTAATGTTATCTTGTGGGATAATTTCAATATCCTAGATTCTTTAGACCAAGCATGGGCAACCTTTTTCGAGAAGCAAGCCACATGAGATATGATTCATAATCAGGCAGGCTGCAAGTGCTAATTTACATTCATGCCTACATTTTAAAAAAAGGGCGGTAACTCAAGTTGTTTTGATTTGTTTCTTCAGAATTTGTACATGTTTTCCTCGGTCATAAAAATGATAGAAAGATAAATTACAACTGAAAAGCTGGGGTAAAAATATCAAAGATATCACTTTCATTTAATTGTAGGTTTTATTATTCTGATATGTAAATTAGCACCAAAACTCTTTCCGTGGAGAAAAGAATTATTATGAATGTTTGTTTTTGAAACTTTAAATACTGAAAACCTTACTTTCAATGAAAGGTTGCAAAATTCAAGAAATATCGTACCTAATCATTGTTATGTATGTGGTTTAGTTGAACCGTTTCAAGCTATGGTTCTTGAGGAAAATGCTTAAGAAATGTAAATAAACAATTTAATACAATGAAAATTTTATATACATTTAACATTACACATTATCTATCTATGATTAAAGAAAAGAAACTAAAAAAACAAAAATGAAATTGAAAAACAAATTCATTTGACTTGAAGTATAACAACCCAAAATCAAAAACAAAAAAAAGAGCAGCATAGATGAGGAAAATAGTTCAACTAAAACACTGCTTAACAAAACACAGACAAGTAAGATCCATTTATTATTGATGTAAATAGGAATAATTTACTCTCGAATTTTAATGAGAAACCTGGTATTGTACATTTTCTATGAGTTTCTCAATATTTACAGGAATTTGTGATGTTACAACCCATAAATTGTCTTCCAGATGAATATCAGTCAATGTTGACCTGGATTTTGACTTCATTATTTCCAGTCTAGTAAAGTGTTGTTTACATTTATATGAATTACCAAACATGGTGGCATATCTTCTAGCAAAGCACACTAATTTCAGGCAGTTTCATAAAAATGCATCAAAGATTCCTCTTTAAATTTTTGCTGAAGAAATTCATCACTCTGAAATTCAATTAGATCCATTTGCAATTTCTTTAGAACTTTTTCAACATCAGCGTTAAAAGGCTTTCTGAAAAGATTAAAATCAGCTTTCCTAGCTTTGAAGTCGTTAAATCTGGTGTTCAGTTCTTTTTTCAGCTCATTTAGCTCCACAGCAAAGTCATATCTAGATGTCGATCCATGAATAGCTAGTGTAGGGAAATGGAAAGCATCACCAGTCCTGAGTTGATTCTCCCAAATTTGAAGTTTTGTTTGAAAAGCTTTGACATGAGAATACATCTCGTGAATTAACTGATTTTGCTTTTGCAATTTTAAATTTAAATCATTTAAATGTGTAGTTATATCCATGAGAAATACAAGGTCACAAATCCAGTTATCACTTTTCAGTTCTGGAACAAATCTACCTTTCTCTCAGGCTATAAAATCATTGAAGCATCTTCCCTTTACTTAACCAACAAACTACACTGAAGTAAACAAGGTCACCATATTCTGATTCACATTCTTCTAAGAACTCTTTGAACTGGCAATGTTTAAGTGCCAAGGATTTTATAAAATAGATGTTTGAAACAACTGCATGCATAACATTCTCAAATTTTAGAGACTTTGCACATAGGCGTACACTGCGTGGCACCTTGGACAAGTGTCTTCTACTATAGCCTCAGGCCAGCCAAAGTCTTGTGAGTGGATTTGGTAAACGGAAACTGAAAGAAGCTTGTCGTATATATGTATATATATATATGTATGTGTCTGTTTGTGTTTGTCCCCCAACATTGCTTGATAACCGATGCTGGTGTGTTTACATCTCCGTAATGTAGCGGTTCGGTAAAAGAGACCTATAGACTAGGTACTAGGCTTACAAAGAATAAGTCCTGGGGTCGATTTGCTCAACTAAAGGCAGTGCTCCAACATGGCCACAGTCAAATGACTGAGACGAGTAAAAGAGTATAGATTTTCTTGGTAAATTATGCAATGAATCGTTGCAAAGTTACTGTTTGTTAAATTCAAAAAAGTTAATTCTTCTTTTAATTTGGCAAGAAAGCCTATCTTAGACCCAACCATTGCTGGGGCCCCGTCTGTTGCTACACTGACGAGTCATTCAAGCGGGAGATTTAACTTCAAGGCTGCTTTCTTTACTTCATAAATTTTATATCCTGTAACTGTGTCTTTCATTGTCTGAACACTAAACAATTCTTCTGTGATATTAAATGACTTATCATTACCATGCATGAAAATTGCTAGTTGAGTTGAATTGGATATGACTGAGCTTTCATTGATAGCCAGTGAAAAAAACAATCGAAGTCTCTTATTTTTTCTGTCAGTGTACCCTCGATATCTGCTTCAATTTCCTTAACTTGTCTTCTTATTGTCCTGCAAGACAAACTAATCTTGTGAAACATACCTACCTTTTTCCAGACACAAAATTGCAGCCACTGACAAAAGACAGTCTTTTTACAAATTCACCGTTGGAATAATTTTTTGAATGTTTTGCCACTTTTTCACTAACAACATAGCTAACATGTACTATTTCTTTTAGTCTGGTTTGCTTTTTGGAAAAGAGTATATTTAGACTGCCGATCTGTTTCTTAAAGGATTCAATTTTTTATGATATCCTGAATATTTTGAAATGTAATGTTGCCTACTATTAAGTTCTTTAAAAGCGGAGACAGATTCAAAACATATTAAACACATTTATTTATTTTTTGCTTCAACAAATAAATAATCATTTGTCCACTTTTCCTGGAATTTTCTTATTTCTTAAGAAATCTTTCTTTTTTTGGATGAAGCCATTAGCTTTGACATCAAAAATTAAAGTTTAAAAATACAGCACTTTGCACACTTTTACTTTGAAAATTCCGTTAATCCTGCTTGACAATGTTACATGAATACCACGTGTATTTACAGGCACTGAATTATAACAAGCAGTGGAATCAGAAATTGAACATTAACTCAATACTTTTCTTTTGTTGAATTAGTGTCCCGAGTAGAGATGCTAATTCTTCTCTTGAATATTTGGATTGTTGTAGATCAACTCTGAGGGATGTTGAAAATTATACGGTTGTCTGATGATGGCGAATATTTTTCTTTACTGACTTAGGCCAGCCATTCAGAAAGCTTTGCGGGCCGCAGGTTCCCATGACGGCTTTAGACTTTATCATGAAGATATTTTTACAAGGACATATCAGAATAGATTATGTATGACTGCTCTAACAGGAATGATATCTTTATTTGTTACTTTGTTGATATCATCATTGTTGTTGAACTCAAGTTGATCCTCTTGTGATCAAAGGGATTCTAGCCATGACCATCCTGTTTTTTTAAAAATTTTATTCAGGTTATCTATCATTGCATTATCCGATGTGTTTTTAGTTAAAATAGTAGGCTACGATTTGAAGGATATTTGGCTGCTGTTTCTTTTAGTGTGAACTATCATGCAGAGTTGTTGTATTTCTGGTGGGGTGACCATTTCTCTGGCCTTCTAAATAGACAGAGCAATGATCCTGAAACAGGAGTTGACATAGCAACATTAATGTTGCTGAACTAATGAATCCTATATTGTCAATCAACACATCAGGAACAGTAGCTAAATATACTTCAAATCACACTCCACTGTCAAAAAAGGAAGGATACAAAAGACATGATGGTTACAACTGAAGTGGCTTTGACTATTACTTAGCTAGATGAAGACTGATCAAGGGTCATCATGTTAGATATTTACCTTTCTATTGTGATACCTTATTGCTTATAATTCTATAACAGCCAGCTGCTATAATAGCCCACTTATAAATGGCTTCCCAAATAATTGTTGGGGTAAAACAAACTGAAAATAGAAATATATTTGTGTGTGTGTGTGTGTGTGTAAGAGTGATAGGTACAGTTGTTTCTAATGTCTTTAAAATAGACTAGTTAGTTCCAATTGATTTATTTATTTGAAATATAGTCTCTTCTTCCAATTGTAAAAATATTTCCTTCAGCAGTGAAGAAAAATGTCTGAATTTTTAAAACTTCCTTTTAAGCTGCCTTAATTGGAAAGACAAACAGATAATATAATTAGTTGATGTCTTGTATTGTTGAAGATTTATTCTCTGGATTGGCATGTGGAACATTTCTGCCAGTAATATTTATTAACCCTTTAGCATTCAGATTACTCTTTCAAATTTATTGTTTATTTATTCACATTGTTTTGAATTAATCATTTATTATCTTGTAGCTTTCTGATTTCAATGATGTGATTGTGTATTTTTAGAATAGCTGTGAGAAGCTAGATCTAGTTGGCTTGAACTCAAAATTGATAGAATATTTGAACCAGATGTGGTCAGTTTAAATGTTAAAGAGTTAAACCTCTCTGACCATTTAGCTGTATGGAATAAAAACAGTTTCTCTTTACTTTTTAAAATTACAAGTGTAAGTTTGTCCAACTCTACTTTAACTCTTTAGCATTAAGATTATTCTATTAAATGTAATACTTGTTTATTCCCATTGTTTTAAATTAATCATACATACATTATCTTGTTATTTCAAGATTTTCATCATGTGATTGTTTATTTTTACAATGACATGGTAGGGTAGGTGTGGGAAGCCAGATCTGACTTGTTTGAACATAGGTAGAATGTTTGGGCTGGATATGGCTGGTTTAAATGCTTAAGGGTTAAATTGTTGAAATAACACTGTGTACAGCAGTTATAGGTTTAGAGGCAATAAGTTACATTTAAAGAAATTGAAATAAAGGGTGCAGTTACACATGATTCCATTTATTGTATTAGGAAAGTAATTTTATTTGCTATAAGTATTATGATCTAATTTCTCATAAAAATTCATACGAATCTAACAAAAGCAACAAAAGTCAATACTTTCTCTGATATCTTCAAACTCTGCCATCATGTACAAGATGACCAATGAATGTTGCTGTCAAGAACAGTCAGCAATATCATCTTTTAACTTCTCCACATGATGAATAGTTCCTTTTTCAGGTGTGACAACTTTATTATAATTTGATGGAAGGGAGCAGTAGTGCAGTTTTACTGAAGACATCAGATTGTCTTAACACAAAAGAAAAAAATGGAGGAACCTGTTAATGACAGCTAATTTCTCATCTTCTGCTCCTCTGTGTTGCAGGCAGCAGCTCTTGATGTTGTCTCAGTTGGATTGATTGACATCATACTTGGCAACAGCAAGACCAGACAGGCTGCATTGTGATCTACATTAGAGTTAGTTGTGTTATGGAGAACCTTGGGGACAAGTATATGGATGGAGGTGGTGAAGAAAAGATGAGTTGGCAATATTACTATGTGAAACACAATTCCAACTTATTGGAATTAACAAAACAACAAACTGTTTCCATAATTTAGCAATATTTCTTTTTGATTTCAATTGTTTATTTGTATTGAATTTGTCGTCATTGTCATCATCATCTCATTTAATCCTTTAGCATTTAAACTGGTCATATCAAGTCCAGATATTCTGTTCCATGCTCAATGTGACCAAATCCTACCTCTGATACCTACCATGCAATATTCACTCTAAAAACAAAAATTACATCATCAATATCTCAAAGCTATTAGATAATACAGGATTAATTCAAAACAATGTGAATAAATATGCATTACATATGACAGAATAATCTGAATGTGAAACAGTTAACATCTGCTTTCTATGTTGGTGTGGGTTGGACAGTTTAACTGGGAACTGGTGAGCTGCAGAGCTGTATCAAGCTCTAATGTCATCTTTGGTATGATTTCTATGGCTGGATGCCTTTCCTAATACCATCCACTTTGCAGAGTGTACTGGAAGCTTTTTTCATTCCATCAGCATTAGTGAGGTTGTCAAGTAAGTTGCAGGACAGAAAGGAAAAAGGAAAGAGAGAAAGCTCCCACTACTGAGAAAAAGTTTTTGTAAGGAGAAAGTGGAGGCAGGGGCAGTATACCAGGTATTGAAAGACTAAAGTATGATAGAGGGGGCAAGCCCAGTTGGTTTGCTATAGAGGCAATACATGGCTGAAGAAGACAAGGTAGTGATGGGGTGCTAGAGCAAATGCTTGAGGAGCAAGAAGGTGAGCATAAGAGAAGGCATGGACAGTGGGTCTTGGGAGGAGATGAGAGAATGGACGCTTGCATAGGAATGTGAAAGAGGAGTAAACTAGTGGTGGTGGTGAGTGATGAACAAGATTTGGGGAGCAGATGATGGGAAATACCTGTATGTAGGTTATGGTGGGAGAAAGAGATGTGGCTCAGGAAGGTGAATGGAACAAAAATATGTGCAAGGTGTAGGAACAATTGAAAAGGAGATATAGAGAAACATAAGGGGCTATAGCAGGTGGGTCATGATGGTAGAGTATTGAGAATGATAGCAAATAGGAGAGGGTGTTTAAAATGGAATGTAGTAGAGCAGAGAGGAGGAGAGCAGTGACCAAAGCATAGAAAGGTGGTGATTGGTTGAAATAGGGTGGGCAGGATGATGAGGAGTGGAAATAGTTTAGGAGTGGGGCCAAGACTGATAGGGAGGGGATGGGATGATAATATGTGCCAATACTGCTCTTAGGTGAGTGAGCAGGGCCCACATCTCACTACCAAGTAGCATTGCTGTATGTACACAAGCATCATACGCTCTGCCTTTCACTCAGCGGGAGAGAGACATCTTGTTGCCAGTAGATGTAATAGCTTTCTGAACTTTCTTAATCCTATTCTTATTCTGGTGGCTACACTTTCAGAACACCTCCTCCACTCCTAATTAGGTTGCTTATGTAACAGAGACTATATCTATTACCTCTTGGGTTCCTTCTGGGCACTTGAGAAGATCAATTTCCCATGTGACATCAGGCTTTATGACACCTGTGCATCTCCCACATACAAAAACTATTTTCTCTTTTGATATTCCTGTGAAAGGTGGTGAGCTGGTAGAAACATTAGCACGTTGGGCGAAATACTTAGCGGTATTTCATCTGTCTTTACGTTCTGAGTTCAAATTCTGTCAAGGTCGACTTTGCCTTTCATCCTTTTGGGGTCAATAAATTAAGTGCCAGTTGTATACTGGGTCAATCTAATCAACTGCCCCCCCCCCCAAATTTTGGGGCTTTGTGCCTAGTGTAGAAAAGGATATTCCTGTGATTCTACTGCATCTCTTGTGTGTCCATTGCTTATATTGGGTACACTATATGGAATTTCTGCTTACACCTTTACTATATATTGAGCAGGGTTTTTATCTGAAGCGGGCAGCTGAAGCAGAAGGACTGATTCTCATTGCACAAGACCAATATCTGGCCACAAACAACTATAAAAGCAAAATAATGAAAGCAGGCCCTAACACCAAATGCAGAATGTGCAACCAGCACAGGAAG
>NC_068985.1:64011908-64039239 GCF_001194135.2 Octopus bimaculoides | reverse complement strand
AAACAGTGAATAAGTCTTCAAAAAAAAAAAAAAAAGGAAAGGAACTGAATTGGGTGCATCAGGTGTACTATTGGTGAATTTCAGGGAGCATGGAAGTTTTGAAGGATATAGTGTCTTGACAGCTAACAACTGAGCATTAAAAAAAATGATTCCAAAAGTCATGGGTGCTGTGTTGCTTTTTGATTTTGCAAGTGTTAGACATATGGAATTCAAAAAAGTGCCTAAGGTGGTTGTTGGAAAGATGGTGGATAATCTTGTGGGTGTCTACCAAGTCAGTTGCCAGATGTCAGAGCTCTAATGTGTCCATGCCCAGAGAAGCAAGCTGTTCAGAGTATGGTAGATGCTTGATGGCAGGTATTCGTTTGGTTGCATATTTCCAAACAGTTTCCAGGAGATTGATATGCCGAGCAAGATAGGGGTTCCAAACTGGTGATGCAAACTATAAGTGGACATACCATATACATGTTTAAATAGCTTTTTTGACAATCTTGGAGATGTTTGTCCAATGCAGATTACTGTTGACACTAATACCCCAGTCATGTTTACTAACAGACTTCTTAAGATTGATGTTGTTGAGAGAGTATGTAAAAGCTGCTTTTTTCCTCTGAAAATGCATAGTAACACACTTGACCATAGCCAGCTTGAGTTGTCAGTTGGTAATCTAATGCTGTATTGTATCCAGGTCTGATTGCAAGAAGGATCTATAGCATATAGGATCTGTTCTTTTTTTATCTGAAGGTACAACTTTATGTCATCTTCATTTTTCAACACTGCAACATTCTTCAAGTTGGCATCTATGTCATTAATATATGCAACAAACAACAGGGGTCTAAAACCAGAATTATGGTTCCATCTGTTTCCTTGCCCTCTAGAACCTTGGTTTTTTGCTAAACTTTAAAACCCTTTAAGTGCAGGTTTTGCTTCCACATCTTGAATTTCTTTTCTAATTCTGTTACAGATTCTTACATGAGAGCATGATATCAGCATGTAGCTGGTCTTAAATTCCTCTGGTATGGTCTGGAGGACAATAATTAATAGAAGGAGATTGAGAACTGACTTCTGGTGAAGTCATACCTACATATTAAATTTGTCAGTGTACTCATGACTAACTCTCACTTTACTGGAAAAAACCCTGTGCATGGCTTGTACAACTTTCACAAGCCATTCATTCATCTGTTCCTAGCTTCTTCAGAGACCACCATATCACAAAGTGAGGGACTTTATTGAAGGCTTTCTACAGGTCAACAAATGCCAAGTATAATGCTTTACTCTTAGCTAAATACTTTTCCTGCAGTTGTCTAAGAAGATAGCATCAGTGGTACTTCTCCCTAGTACAAAACCAAACTGTATCTCATCTGCATTAATTAATTTTCTATTTAATTGTGCTACAGCTCTCTCCATAACTTTCATGATCTGGTTCAGCAATTTGAGATTTCTGTAATTACTTCTATCTAAGGTCTCTCCTTTAACCTTATAACAACTGACTATAATGCAGTCATTGTGGATGACACCTTACTAAGTAACCTGATTAACTATATGGGTGACAAGATTAGCTTAATTCTAATTAATCATTCTGAAAGTTAATTAACATTAGGTGCAAGTGTGGCTGTATAGTAAGAACCACATGGTTCTAGGTTCAGTTCTTCAGTGTGGCCCCTTGTTTTCTTTTATAACTTCACACTGTTTTGTGAGTAGATTTGTTAGATGGAAGCTGAAAGAAGCCTGTCATAAATGTATATATGGATATATATCTGTTCTTTGTGTTCCCCCCTCCCACACACACTTGACAACCAACATTGGTTTGTTTACACTCCCATAACTTGGCAGTTCAGCTTAAGAGACTGTTAAAATAAGTACTGGAGTTGGTTCATTTAACTAAAACCGTTTCAAGGCGATGCTGCAGCACAGCCACTGTCCAGTTACTGGAACAAGTAAAAGATAAAAGATTTAATCATTAACTATTTTGCCATGATGGTAATAGTAATGCAGATTGATAGTATCACATACTCCAGTCTTATGCTTTGTTGTAGACCCCCTGCTATGATCCCTATTTATTTCAGATCCTCTCTAGTGTCAATTAACATGTATTGCTACTTTGTGGCTCATCTAATCTATTACCATTCCATTTACAGACCATTTTAATCAGTCTTCTAATGCTTCTAACATCTACCAACATTCACAGTTTTGTTGTAGCCATTCCCTCCACCTATTCATACACCATTTCTAGTTTTTGAGATTATATTGCTACTGTACCAAAACACAAACTTACTAATGCTGGCATCATTTAATTTATACGTTGAACAAAATGGACATCTTTTGGTTATCAGTGGAAACAGCTGGTCACATAACTTTTCATAGTTTTTAGAAAGTACAGTGAACCCTTGATTTATCTGAATAAATATGATGTGTATTGGGCATGTGGGAGATGTGTCTGAAAGTCCATAACATTGAAGGTAACTTGGGAGCCTGTTTTTATTGTAAAATTATTTTTTATTACTTTGTACATTTCTGTACAACATAAAACTATGAAATTAGAATAAAAAGTTTGTTATTTTTACTTATGGTATTTGATAATGCAATTGAAGAATATTTTGCCATAACCGTAGTGGTAGTACCATATCATTTATTCAGTCTCTGAAAATGGAGGTCAAAAGGAATCTTCAATCCTATACTCTTCTCCCCGCTTGTATATTGAACTGTTCATATTCTTGCTTTGGGTATTTATACACTGCTGAACCTGCCTGTTTAGCAACACATCATATATTGACCTGCATATAGTTGCCTGAGGATTTGGATTATAACATAATGATGTATTTGCATGCATAATCTTATGGATGTTGCATGTCTTACATAAGTAAATGTACAATGTTGTGTTATATTAAAATCTCCTAATGAAACATTGTAGTGAGATCATACAATCTGTTTATCTTTTTTTTTTCTTCTTATATTATGTCATTAGGGCAGTGAGCTGGTAGAATCGTTAGCACCCTGGGCAAAATGCTTAGCAGTATTTCGTCTGCCGCTACATTCTGAGTTTAAATTCTGCCAAGGTTGACTTTGCCTTTCATCCTTTCTGGGTCGATGAAATAGGTACCAGTTACGCACTGGGGTTGATGTAATCGACTAACCCTCTTCCCCAAAAACTTTTCAAGGCCTTGCACCTAGAGAAGAAATAATATATTATACCACACTGAAAATTTCACTCTGTTTTTGATGCACTTGGATTTGCATATTACCAAACACCAGTGAACTTCCCTTCACTGAGCCCTTCACTAATGGAATGAATTGTTTATCTGTGGATTTGTGTCTGTTTACGCACCAAGTGTGGGGTGGTTCATTCTGATATGCCTTGATCTTTAAATAGATCTTTGTCACTCTGTCTCTCTGTGCAGATATATACATAGATACACTGGAAACTGAGATAATAGTTCATGACGATTTTTTTAGATTTTCTAAATAACTACTCTAGGGATTTTGAAGAAAATTTACATCATAATACAGTACACTATTTATGGTTTGTACACAAAATTTAGTACCTTTAGCTTTTTTAGTTTTTATATTGATCAACAATTTTCTTTTTTGGCTGAACAGAATTAAAAGTCCTAATATTGATTTCAAAAGATGGGGCATGAAAAAGATCTTACAGGGTATGAGAGGAACCAGATTATAAAAGAAATAGGTAAAGGCAAGTCTGTAGATGAAGTGGTCAATAAACTAGGTTGTCATGTGAAAACAGTTCGCAAATATTTACAAAATCCCAAGTATCAGAATGAGTGCAGTGATAAAGGTAAGTCCTGAACAGTCACAGCATGAGACATTTCCCATCTCAAGCGATGCTTACTTAAAAATCTTGGATGTACTAGTAAAGCTTTGTTTGCAGATACTGGTATTGAAAATGTCTCCAAAACAACCAGAAATAAAGTAATTGGTAGCTTTGAGAAAGAAACCTACATGCAAGCCTCTATTGACTCCCAGACACAAAAAAGCTCAGTTAGAATGGGGTAGAATGTATATGAAGACCGATGTCAAGCATATTTTGTTCACTGACGAGTGCTGAGCTATGCTAGATGGTCCTGATGATTGGGCTAAGGGATGGGTGTTTTATGACAACCCCACTCCCATGTGTTTGCACTGTCAGCAAGAGGGTGGAGGAGTCATGTTTTGGGCTGGAATCATGGGAGACAGGATGATTGGTCCATTTAAAGTGCCGGAAGATGTGAAGATTAATTCTATCACATACTGTAACTTTATTAGGGTTGTCCTAACTTACTGGCTTGTATGAGCTCCCATTATCTGAGCTTAGCAAGGTTATTTTTATGCATGATAAGGCCCCACCACATGCTGCTAAGAAAACTGAAGAGACCTTCTCCTCATTGAGATTCAAAGGAGAAACTTTAATGAAGTGGCCAGCCTGTTCTCCAGATTTGAATCCCATAGAGAACCTCTGGAGCTTCGTCAAATGTGAGATCTATCAGAATGGCAAGTAGTACACATCTAAGGAAACACTTGGGAAAGCAATACAAGACTCTGCTTAGGCAGTCCTACCCTCTACTATCAAAACACTGACTGAATCCACTAACAACTGCATTTTTGAGGTCAACAAACAAAATGGTTCATACACCAAACACTAATCATAATCAAAGCTTCTGTGAATTTTATTTATGTATTTCGTTGTTCAATGGTTCATTTGTGTCATATGAGTTATTTAAAATAATTCTTCTTGAAATAGTTGGTATTTCTATCTTTATAAGTGATCAGAATATGGAAACTAAGACAGCTACATATAAATTTTGTATACAAACCAAAAATAGTGTACTGTACTATCTTGTAAATCTTCAAAATTCCTCGGGTAGTTATTTAGAAAATCTAAAAAAAAATCATCATGGACTATTATCTCAGTTTGCAGTGCAGCATGCATACATACAAATTTACTCATAATTCAAAATGTTCAGAAAATTTAGTAATTATAAAAACAAAAGAAATTCTTAAGTTGAAAGGAAATTTGTTAGCATGTTAATACATAGAAATTCGATATCTTTTGCCTAAATAGACTTTGTGCTCTTTTACAACTACTGAGCATTATGATGGAAGAAATAATTATAAGGAACTATCTTAGAATGTAAGTAATGAAAGCATGTTTTGTAAATGGTTGTGCCAAGGCTGTTATTTCACATAATGGTGGGTAACAAGAATATCACCTTATATAGAGGTGTCATTACATCTCTGGCTAAGAGAAATGATGAACCATCAAGCCACTAACACATGCTTTTTGTCCCTGTGTCTGTCTCTCTCTCCTCCTCACCCCGCTCACACTATGAATTCTCCATTTCTAAAACACTTTGAGAAAGGTTCAGTAATATTCCTTTCAATTTGGCTAATTATCAGTAAGACTTAAAGGGAACTGATATGTTACCATAGCATTATGTTCCTATATTTACAGGGCCCTACTTTTACGATTACCACTTCTCATAAACTATAAGCATTGTTATTGGCGGAATTGGGTCACCAAGATAGATTATTGAACAGTAGTATATATGAGTAAGGGAGCATTAGGTGTGTGTTAAAAGCTAAAAACAAGTAGGGGGAGCTAACTACACTAGATCAGCTGACTGAAAGCTTGGAAAATAAAACTATTTTTATTTGGCACAGAACCTATACTGTGGAGTAATAATTCTGTGCCAAATGCACTGTTATAATTCACTGTCAATAGGGACAAGTAACCTAAAATCTATTTTTCTAATTTTCTTAGAATCCTTTCTATTTTTACTCCTGCCAAATTCTTTGAGAGTAATAAACTACTTTTTCAGTACCTACCAGTAATTCATACTTATAAATCTCATGATTACTACAAGTCCTATCTGTTCTTATTTCTTCTCACAAATCTATTAATACGTGTATGTGTGTGTTTTCTCAGTGTTAAATGACAGCTTACTCTGTATCTGATTTATTTTTGCTACTTATGCCATTCATATATTGAAAATGAAATTATGTATGTCTTGCATAAAATATTAAAATTCTGAACCAATTGTAACTATAATTACAATTTTTGATTCAATACAAGGCCAGTAGTAATTTTAACTGGAAGTAAAAGTTGATTGAATTAATCTCCATATTCTTAGACTACACACCTGAGAGTGTAACCTGTTTATATTCTGTTGTCTTTTATACATTTTTTTTTTTACTAATTTATGAATTAGTTTCTTATTTTATCGTAGTCTGTTGTTGATTATTCATAGCTGAACTGTCTTTTCTTTAGTCTGCTGTTGTTGATTAATCACAGCACAGCTGTGATTGAGCTGCAATTAATCAACAGCAGTTGTGTACTTACTCTGTTGTAACACTGTTTCAATGTCTGATATGTTTCTTAATTTTTACAGAATTCCTGGCAGTTTTTTAAAACTTTCATAAGATATCATAGCTTGTGGTGAAATGATTGTAACACATCACTATAAGATTCTTTTACTTCAAGCAAAAGGAATGTATGAGATGTAAGCTATTTAATAATGAAGAAGACATTATTGGGCAGAAGAATCTTGAACTGGAACTGTCATTGGAATCAGCTCTATTAGTTTTTACATCTTGTGGTGGAAAGAGAGAGAGTTGTTGATAGGCTGTTGTTTTCATTTGATTTTATTTTGGTCAAATTTACTAGTTTATTTGCTGTGAAAGAGGTTAAAGGTTATTGTTTAGAATGTTATCTCATTGTAGGTGGGTCATGATAAATGTCAGGCTTAATTTTCTATCAGAGTTGTAGAAAGCCTTATTCTTTATCTGTTGTTGAGGATGAATATAGGACCTCCCCAAGTCTCTCTCTGTTTAACTTGATTTTTTCCGTCTTAAATTACTTGTGCTGCTTATTTCCTCATAAACCCTTCATTATCCCCCCATAATTCTTATTTCTCTGACTAACCTGTAAGATAGCATTCACTAGCAACCCAAATTATCATTCTACTTCCTGTCTCCACTCTAACAGGGACTAGGTTCTCTTTAGAAATGCAATATTATAATATTGCATTGCCAAATCATAACATGCACACACATTGCCTGTGTGTGTGTTATGATTTTACTTCAGTTTAGCAATTCTAATAACCAGTTCATAGAACTCAATATAGATATGCTTTAGAGTAAAGTGTTAGGCAAGTACAGGGCTTACTGCTGTTTCTGCTGTACTTAGAGCTGACTACGTATGCAATATCTTATAGTTCCCTTGAAGCCATTTTAATGGATGTTGCACAAACACTCAGCTCTGAGTGCACTGCTTTTTATATCAGAAACAGCTGCAAGCTAATGAAGTTAATTATGCGATTCCTGTTCTGTTGTCATCTATATATTAATATGCTAAGGCTGAAATGCGTTAAGTTGGCATGTGATTAGTTGAAGGGAAAGGTGAAGAGCAAGAGAGAAGTGTTAATGACATGAGGTAAAGAGAACATAATAGTTATTACAAGGTTAAAATGTTAGTTCAAGGGAGTGTTATAGAGAAAGAAACCTAGAAATAGTATATTTAACAGAGAGGTGATGGTCTGGTGTTGAGCTTAGAGAGAGAGAGAGAGAGAGAGAGAGAGAGTGATATTATTATCAGTCAATGCATTAAGCTATCTTGTGGTTAGTGGAAGTGAGAGTTGAAGTGAAAGGTAAGGAGAGAAATGATAAATTGCCTGAAGAGAGGAATGACATGGTTAAAAAGTTTGTTGAAGAGGTAGTAAAATATAAAGTGTTTAGCAGAGGCAAATTTTAAACATCATATATTATTGTGACTAAAACAAAAAACAATAGCATTTTAATATTGAATTTTTTATATCTTCTATCTGTTGATCTATTTATCTATCCACATTGACAAATTCATTAATGACTGGATGGAAGAAGGAAAGCTTATAGTAGATTAAAATGTAGATTTTTCAATGAAAGTGAAATAACTTAACAAAATAGCTGTGGATGTTATTGTTTTTTAAAAATTTGTTATTCAAACTTTGTATTGATAGCAACAAAAGTAGATATAAACAAATACTGAGCTGAACTGACAATCTGCGACACTATTGAGGCCTATTTTGTGTTTTACTCAGTCAGTTTTTACTGCTAGTTTAAACCCATTATATTGTTAAATAGTGCTTGTTGAGATCTTCCTTTTGCACCTTTAGTTTTCTTTCCCCTCCAGATCAAAAGTTATGGAGAGAAATGAAGAAAAGGATCAAGTTGAAGATCGTGTTTTGGAGCCGAAAAGAAACAATAGACAGAGAAATGTTTCTTACATGCCCATGAAGACTCATAAGATTGTGGATAAACCGTTTCTCAAATCTGAGGAGACTTTCATGAAAATAAATCAACCTGGGAGCCTTACCAAGGAGGAGAAGCTGGATATTCTCTCTGTACATGCCAAGTTTCATCATAAACATGTCGTGCTGCACAATAATAAGAGACCTGGGCAAATGAAGAATGCAGATGCCATGAACCATACTGCGAATATCCTTGGTTGAAGTAATAAGTTCTGCAGCGAAATCTGGAACAAATTTGTTCAGACTGGAGAAATTTCAGAGCAGAAGATGACTGGAAATTAAAATCCAGTGGCTTTGGTAGTTCCTGATCTTCATCTTGTGACTTCCATAATCCAGAAATCTCTCAGAGATTGTCAAGCGATTCACACTAGGACTGTTGCTCGGGATGTGATAGACTGCTGTATCCAGAATGGTTTCATTGCTGTTGCTCATCATCAACCAAACCAAGTCCAAGCAGCTCTGCAATCTGTTCAAAGATTCCTTAAGCAAAAAGGATACCGTCATGAAAAGAGGAAAGGAATGCTGTACTACAAGCTCTGAGCTGAGAACATTCATAAGTGGGATCTCTATACAGTCAAATTAGTTCCTCTCAACACAGCAAAGAGGTGATGAATTGTGTACATGGATGAAAGCTATATTCACAAAAATTATGCTTGTCATGATGACAGTTTGTATGATCTAAACAATGAGCTGGATCAACAAGTGAAAACACAACACAAAGGAAAGCAACACTGTTTCATCATGGCCATTATTGATGTTGACAGCACTGTGCCAGAAGAAGCTTGAAATGAAAATCAAGTGGCTCACTTAATGAAGGACACTCTGCATGTCTTTGTAGGAGACTACCATAGGATGTTCAACCACAAGTATTTTGTTGAGTGAATGGAAAAGCTCTTCAAAGCTGTTGATGACCAAGGGATTAATAACGCTGTCATTGTGATGGATAATGCCAAATGTCACTCAAATCTCCCTGAAACAACACCACAAGGATGGCAGAAGAAGGCTCAAATGCAGGTGGCATGTCAAGAATGAGAGATTCCATTCGAAGCAGGAGATCTGAAGTGTGTGCTATGAGAAAAACTGTAGGAATACAACAAACTACATGTTCTTCCAATTGTTTGTTCCATGGCAAGAGAAAGAGGTCATGAGGTCATCTTTTCTCCACCACATCATTCTGATTTGCAGCTAACCGAGCTCATATGGGCTATAGTCAGGGGAGAAGTGGGAAGTACACCACAAACACTACCTTTGAGCAAGTACTGGCATGACTGTATGCATCATTTCAGAATCTAGAGAGCAAAACAGTCCAAGGATGCCAATTCTCATCTGAATAAGCTTTACAAGCATATTAGAGCCATTGAAGATGATGAAGAGTTCAAAGATGAAGTTAGTGATGGTGAAAGGGATACTTCGGGCAATAATGATGAAGGTAACTTCAATAAGTGATAAAATACACTACTAATGACCCTGGTTCTTTTATTTTCTCTCAAAATCAAAAAACATAACTTTTTTTTACCAGAGTTGCAAAACTACGAAACTAGAGTTTATTTTACTTGTCAAAGCCATATTTATCTCCCATAACATCAAAGCATTGTGTTATAAAAACAGCCTCAGTGGTGATGTGGACTGTGAAATGGACTAATCTTGGTTGGGAAACAATCTAGTCTGAGCTTTGTTTGTATAATTTTCTTTTAATTGAACTAAATTTTTGATATTGCTTATCAATTAACACATGTGTGTAAGTACAATTATTTACCATCTGCTCACTTAAAAATTGATATTTGTTTATAAAATATGGATGACAACCGATGTAAGCTAACAAGAATAAGAATGAGACAGTATAGGCAACAACATAAAGAGAAGCAGAGGGTCAAAACACTAGTACAAGTTCGGGAGCATCAGTGTGAAGAAGGGAAAATGTAAGTCAAAGAGTACAGAGTATTTACAACAGTTAAGAGAATAGAATATAAAATGAAAATGAGAGTGAACATCATGAAAACTGAAAACATATGGTTGGATGTTACATTGTGAAGCTCTTAAATTTATAAATGAACCTCTGAACTGCTGAGAGAAATGAAAGGTGTTTTTAAATAAAAATAATGCAGCTTATACAATTTATAAAGGAACACTAATTTTTATGGCTTAATAGAAACTTATAACCATTTAAAAAGTTTCATATTTCCATGAGCTCTACTCGCTAATTAATATAGTTATCTTATTAAAACTGAACCTGAGAGTTTATTAATATAGTTATTTTATTAAAACCGAAGCTAAGAGTTTGTCTTGCAACTTGAGTTTCAAGCCAGTATGATCATCAGATGAAACAAATATATTATTTGAACAACTTCTTTGAAATATTTTCCTAATTATCATATGAGGTTGTTTCTGCTCTTGTTGCAAAATAGTTGGGAAGGTGGACACATAATCAGTTCCACAGTTTTATTCCAAAGAATACACATTCAGTGCACCTTTCTAATTAGATTGTAATTATTTAAATATTTTTGATTGAATTTTTTTTTATCTCTGGCAAATACATTTCTTGTTTTGTTATAAATCACATCTTTAATGAGACCATTTGTACTCCCCTTGCACAATTTATTTGTTCTATGGACTTAGCAGATGTATAGCAATAAGCAATTTCTATTATAGATTTAATAAGTGTACAAATTTAGATAACTACAGCAATGTTTGGAGTTGAGAGCTAAATGTGAGATTCTTAGTAGCAGTCTATTTTACATCATTTTATAGTAAGAATTAACCAGATTATTACTGTATCAATGAAATATAACAGTAGGATTTATTGTTATAAATAGAGGGAATAAACCAGTCTGTATAATGTTCAGTTGGATTAACATCAGATTATCCCTGCCACTACATTTGGATATACATAGTTCCTTTGACTAAGCAGGAAAATGATTCTTTAAAATTCAAACATTTTTCTTTCCCAAAGTCTTTAGAAATATTCATTTTCTTTTTATAAGAATTTGTAATAAAAATTTATGGTAAATACAGTTTAACAGAGAAGACATTTACTTCTGTGATTAGCAACTTTGTCTATCATTCCAATATTACATTCTCCATTGGTCCAGTGAGTGCATAAAACTATTAAAATGTCATTGGTATAGGGAGTTCTGTTATAGTTTTTTTTAATTGTATTTCTGATATTGCTAAAGTTTTTTCTTCAATGAGGTTTATGTATTAATGTTTCTCGTTTTTTTCTATTGGGTTATATAAAGATTTAGTTACTTATGGAGAGAACTATCTGGGTTAATGTTCAATTCAGCATCACTGATCCTTTCTATTTCTCCTTGTCTTTAGAACAACATAATTTGAGAATTACCCCTCATAGGCACCAATTTTACTGATTATGTCAGTGATACATTATTCTGTAATATATAAAGTATGTTCGGTATTTTGGTGCAAGTAATTAGAATTGGTTTGACTTGGTGTTATCTCGGACAGTGACAGACAAGAATAAAAGTATTTGTTTTGATTTCACTTGAGATTTTCAAAGGATAAATGGCACATTTCTAAAAAATGTATTTGTAAAATTGTATTTGTTTGTAAGAATTACTGTAGTAAAAATTGTGATATCATTTTGAGGATGTTTTGTTTTGTTTTATGGTTCATTTGGACTTGACTGCATCCAAAATTGGTTATGTAGAAAACAGTTAAAAATTTGTTAGGGATAGGAGAGAACAGTTTGTGTGTGTGTGTGTGTGTGTGTGTGGGGATGCGGGAAGCAAGAATATTTTGCTGTTTCCATTTTGATTTACTAAAATAACAATCTTTTGGAACAAAGATGGAATCTCTAGTGACTTTGCTACACAGCCCTCATAAATCTCAATTTCTAGTATCAGAGAAATAAATCTCTCTAATTTTGGAAAAATGTTGCTTCATATAAAAGCAAATCTTGATATTTTCTTTTGTGGTATTTGGCAAAATGTAGAAGAGTAATCATGATAAGCTGTTTCCAGGATTCATTTCAAGCAAATATTCTTTTATCAGTACATACAATGTTCACTTGAATGCACGCACACAACCTCCTTTCTCACATGCAACCGTTGTAAGCCAGATACAACAAAAAATGCTGTCTTGTTGATAAGCAAACTTCCATTCAAAGTCTATTCCACTGTTGTCTTCCTCAAAATGCTTCAGCTCTAACTGTATGTTCTCTTAATGTACTCTTTTTTTTTTCTATTAAGTTCATCCTCTCATCTGAACGCTCTACTCAGTCCTTTATTTTTAGATATACATCTTTATAAAACTTCTGATGTAGTCATTAATCTCAGACTATTCAAACCAAATCAGATGTTACTACCACTAAACTGTGTGTGTGTGGCCTTATATAGACAGGTTTCTGTGTCTACAGTCTAATAAGAGTAGTGTGCATGAGTGCATATCGTCTAATACAGTTGTTTGTGTGAGCATATGGTTGTGTCCATTCAAAGGTTTATTTTACACTCACCATTGTTATATTCAAATCCCATGCAAGAGTTCCAGCCATGCCAGCATGGAACATAGATGTTAAATGATGATGGTTGAATTAAATGTCCTGTTGCTTTGTAATTGTGATACTGCCAAGTATAATTAACCTGTGTTTACATAATAATAACAACAACAACAATAATGATGGACTCTCCTGTCAAAGATGACGTATAAGTGTTCAGCTTTAACCTAACAACCTGCACAAATCATTTGTTTATAGTGATCACATGTTCGTGCCACACATTAACTCACTCTCCCCATCAAATCGATGTTGCCTGAACAGGTGCATGGTGTATCACATGTCAGGTATCAAAGTGGTCGCAGAATAATGTGAGATGAAGTGTTTTGCTGAAGAACACAATGCCTCACCCAGACTAGATTGTGAATGCAACATCCCTAACCACTAAGCCATGCACCCTCATGCAATTATAATAATAATCTTTCTACTACAGGTACAAGGCCTGAGATGTTTTAGGGGATGAGTTAGTAGATTGAACAACCCCACTGATC
Source organism: Octopus bimaculoides (assembly GCF_001194135.2). Taxonomy (NCBI): domain Eukaryota; kingdom Metazoa; phylum Mollusca; class Cephalopoda; order Octopoda; family Octopodidae; genus Octopus; species Octopus bimaculoides. The sequence continues at coordinate 64,025,968 of NC_068985.1, read as the reverse complement.
AACTGGTATTTATTTCATTGACCTCAAATGGATGATCTCAACAGAATTTGAACTTAGAACATAAAGATGGACTAAAAACCACCAGACATTTTGCCCAACAGTTCTGCCAGCTTACCGCCTTAATAATATAATAAAAATAATAGTAATAATTCTTTCTACAATAAATTTTTGTGGAGGGGTTAGTCAATTACATCAACCTCAGCACTCAACTGATGCTTGTGTTATCAGCCCTGAAAGGATGAAAAGTAAAGTAGACTTCTGCTGAATGGGAACTCAGAACACAAAGTTAGGAGAAATGCTACTAAGAAATTTGTTAGGTATGGCAGCTTGCTGCCTTAAAAATAATAATAAGGTTCCTGATTTAGGCACAAGGTCAGTATTTTTAAGGCGAGAGCATTAGATGCCATTGACCTCAGTATTTTACTGGTACTTTATGGATCCTTAAACAGATGGAAGACATAGTTCACTTTATTGGGACTAGAACTCAAGAATATAAAGAGTGAGAATAGATACTGCAAAGCATTTTCCTCAACTCTGTTTTGATCCAACACTACTAATCTCTCTCTCTCTCTCTCTCTCTCTCTCTCTCTCTGTCTATATATATATATAAATAAAAATAAAACTGAGGATGTTTGTGTGTAAACCCGCATAACTTCTGAAGTTTTACTTTACTTATGTTCCAGAGATGGTTTTAGACTCGTAAAACTTTTCACATAATGAGTAATGGGACCCCTGGGGGCAGAAAACCCCCTTTCCTGGGTAAACAATAGGAACAATTGCATAACTTGGTTGCTTCATAGGCTCAAGGGATATTACTCTTGATGACATAATTATGTTAATTTCTCTACTTCTATATATAAAATTGAGGACCTGCAGAACTTCTGAAGTTCGCAACTGATTTTCTCCAAACTGGGAACATACATTACTTATGTACCAGAGATGGTTTTAGACTCTTAAAATTTTTCATGTAATAAGTAATAGGGCCCCAGGGGGCAGAAAACCCCCTTCCTTGGGATACGAATGACTGCTCACATGGTCCACATATTGCTTGTTCAAACTGCGAAAAACAGCTACTGAAATTATATAAGTAGGATGTATTAAATGGATGAACCAATGTAAACTTCAAACCGCATTGTCTAAGTAGTAACAATAACAGCCTGTTCCCATAGTACCATAACAAGCAATTTGTTGGAATAAAAACTGTTTGGAACGCATTGTTTATTATGAAAAATATGCTAAAATATGTTAAATCTTTAGCAGCTATTCAACTATTTTCTTTTAACTTCAGTATCAAGGCTTCTTTCTAAGCATAGATTGAGTCCATGCAAATATTCTTCAGCTATTGATTACAAACCAAAATATTGCATGTACATTAGCATACTAATTTATGGTGTCAAAGACCCAAGCATGTTAGTTAGAGCTCATGTCCTTAATGTGACCTTGCATGCAGAATTGTTTTTGTTTGGGAGCAGAGTTGTCCTCCCAATGGTTGTATGCTGTTTACACAAAGGAATGCATGGTTGAGCCACAACTATTGATTCTCAACCATGTCAGCAGCCCAACGCCACATTTGTTAGAGACCGTGTCATTGATTTCAAGCGCTGCCTTGCAAATCCCACCCCTTTACCATGCCATTTCTTTCATGTAGGTTTCTCTCGTGGTGTTGTTGAGTGCATCCAAGGGCTTAATTTATCACATAGATGTAAGTCCCATATCTGCTGATTGTTCAGTGTGGTAGCAACAGCGCTGACGGCCGCAAATGAGAGAATATCCACTGAGAGTTTTTTGGTGTGTTCAAAATTCATCTCCCCCTCCTCAACACCATTTTTCTATGACTGGTTAGGGACTGGAATCCTCCAAATGGACATATGACATGTCGCTTAGTCGAATTTGCCCATCATTTACTCAGATGTTTTGTCATCAATGCTGCACTTTCCCGTATCACGTTTCAGCTTAACTGTATTATATATACAAACTATGTCATTTTAATCCCAAGCAATGCCTGATATCTCTGCTAGTAGTAATATAAACTTTAAAATTATATTCTATGAAGGTGTGGGATTTGAACTTAGAATATCAGGTTCCTACTGATGAGATCACACAGAATTGAAGGGTTTGTCAATATGCCATACTGTAGACTTAGCCAAACTATTCCAATATAAACCAACATATGTTGGTGGCATGTATATTAAAGAACATCCAGGTTTTATGTATAAAATTCTTTTATCAAGAACAGTATTGACAGCAACATTGAAGTTTTCTGGCCTGCTAAACCACCATCAAACTGTCTGACGATGTTTTACCTGACTGAAACTTCGAGGTCACTGTCAGTACTATTCTTGTTAATGAATAATGAATATGTACTCTTCTAAGTGCATTGAGTAATCCTTCAATTTAATGTAAAGTTTAAGCTTGTATATTTTTACAAGCATGGTTCCGGGTTCAATTCCACAGTGTGGCACCTTAGGCAAGTGTCTTCTACTATAGCCTCGGACCGAACAAAGCCTTGTGAGTGGATTTGGTGGATGGAAACTGAAAGAAATTCGTCATATATATGTGTGTGTCTGTGTTTGTCCTCCCACTATCGCTTGACAACTGATGTTGGTGTGTTTACATTCCCGTAACTTAGCAGTTTGGCAAAAGAGACTGATAGAATAAGTAAAAGGCTTACGAAGAATAAGTCCTGGGGTTGATTTGTTTGACTAAAGGTAGTGCTCCAGCTTGGCTGCAGTCATATGACTGAAACAAAAGAATAAAAGAATACGTATATATAAACATACTCTCATATACCAGTACACACACACATACATACACATTTATACATACATATGATGGCTGCAAACTTGTGTTTGAGTATTGCCATTACCTGATCAAAAGTCTCACATATGAAAAAGCTATGACTGGCCATTTTTGTGATAGGTGTGACCCGACTTTTTTGTCCAATATCATTTTGTCCAATATCATTTTGTCCAATATCATTTTGTCCAATGTCACTTCATTCACGTCTTTTGGTCCAATGATTTTTTTTGTCCAATGACTTTTTGTCCAATTTTGAATAAACTCTTTAGAAAACAAGGTGAACATCAAAATCAAATAACCGTTGACAATTTTATTGATAAGATTCAAGTAAAATTCTGAAAACATGTATCTTAAAAAAGTCATTTTAAAAAGTAATAAGATATAACTAATGATTTATTATGATCACTTAAAATTGATGCAAATTATATGCCACACTCTTCAAAAAATCAGTTTTTCTTGTTGACCCATATTCAGAGATCAATCTTTTGAGGCATTCAGTTATTCTTCAATACTGTGTGCATGAATTTGATGGATCTCCACAAAGAATTTGAGTTGTTTTACCTTGAACGAGTTTTTCCTCTTCCTTCAGATTAATTTCCAAATATTCAAATATGCTCCACCCGCCGAATGCTTTATCACAGAATGAAACCTCTCTGCAGCATTATTTGTTCTGAGAAGGTCTTGAAGAATACACTGATTCACATTCCATACAGTTATTGGGAATGTAGGTGGTTCTCTTCATCTAGAATCATGTCCTCTCACAATGCCTATGTAAGTCAAGTCGAAGTAAGCAATGAATTCAGCAGGTGTTTTTTCATTGTCTATTAATTCTTCATAGGCCTCTTCAACATCTTTAATGGGTTGGAAGGCTAATGCTTAAAAGCATCGAATTTTAAGACAGAGTTCAGAATCTTTATTACCTCTGCCTTAGCGAAGGTAGAGGTATTGTTTTCAGTTGTGTTTGTCTGTTTACCTGTGGACAAGATATCTCAAGAACCACTGGATGGATTCGAATGAAACTTTCAGGAATGTTTCAGGGACTGGCTTGAACTGATTAGATTTTGGGATCGATCTGGTACTGGACAAGGATTCTGGATTATTTTTCCTGTTTTTTTACTTAACTTTTGAGAGTGGTCAGCTTCATTTCTAGTATTCTTGTTTGTGAGAGCAGTCAAGTTTATTTCAGATATTCTCATTTTAAAATCATCTCTGGCTAATTGTTGAGAGGACGTTGGTGTTGCCTTGGCAGAGGTTTGCGCTGAGTGCTTTTGTTGTATTTTTCTTTGAGGCCTAAATCTATATAATTTTTGAAAATACTGATTGGCTCAAATGAAATAAACATGCCATGATAGATGAACTAGGGAATAAATTAAATGCCTTTTGAACTGCAACTTCGAAATCTGCCATGAGATCAAGTGGATATGCATTAGGTTGCATAATTTTCAGTTGCTCAAAAAATAATTCATGTCTACTTTATTTTATTCAGCAGTAATGCAAGTAATGTGGAAAACTGCTACCTTTAACTTGTACATGGATGCCAAACAGTTGAAACCACTGTTGTGGCACAATTTTGAACATTCCATCACATGCCCAATGATGATATAATGCTATATCCTGAAGAGTACTTTCTGATGCAAATACTAGTATGTACTGTTGATCCTTGATACCCAAGTCATATCTCAGAAACTGTTCGCTATTATCAAGTTTATAATAGTCTTCAGGTATTTCATAACCAGATCTAGCCCCTGGATTAGCATGAAATCCAGAATATTTTTGTCTGCAAAGTACAGACAAATGAAGAAGTTGGGAGTAAGTATTTTCTGTTAGCTGCATAAACTTGCTGCTATGTTTTCCACCACTTCATGCTTTATTTCTGCAACTGCTTTTCTAGCATTTAAGAAATCTACACCAGCTGGATGAAGGTGCTCACTAGAAAAATAAATAATTTTTGGCTCATTGTTTTCTGTTAGCATGTGAATTCACACTGAACACAGCCTTCTTTTCTCACATCTCTAGTATTCTTTTCCTAGTTTTGTATTGCTTGAATGAAAGCCGTTGATGTAATTACTTTCATCAACTGCTTTACTTTTGTTTTTGATCAATACTATGAATTTTGTCATTTCGAGATGGGTAAATTAAAAGTGTGTACACTAAATTTTCAGCACTCTCTATACACAACACCATATTTAAAAGAGAGAAGGGAAAAGAGAAAGTAAAACTGTTAACGGAAAAGGCAAAAAAACGATAATAACAATCCTATAATGAGGCTTGTTCTAGTTCTGTGAATATATCATTAGAGATATTTCACCATGTTTTCTAAAGAGTTTATTTAAAATTGGACAAAAAGTCATTGGACAAAAAGTCATTGGACAAAAAAATCATCGGACAAAAAGACGTGGACAAAAAGATGTTTGACAAAGTGACGTCGGACAGACATAGCACCTGTGCATGATGATTTTTTTTTTATAGTGGGGAAAGGATTTGCACAAATCCAGCCCCACTCTGTGAACCTGGACAACATAAATTCAAAAAGAACTAGTCTACATTATCAAATATTGTCAGTGCCGCAGGTTTTCTCTCAGTGTTTCCCTCTCCTAGAGAGATGTGACAACAGAGGGGCCTCCAACACCCAGTAGATCAACTGTACATCTGGACACGAACCCAGGTTTTTCCACGTCCCCATGCATGTATATACATATTGTTGGATGGCCATTGACTACTCATGATCTCTTCTACCCTTTGATAGGTCTTATTTTTCGTCCTGCAGGGTGTCCAACAATCACTCTCCTCACCAGGTAAGCTTGATGGGGTTGCCAGTTTAGTTGCTGACATCCCGACCATGCAACAGGTTGTACTGGGTTACATGTTACCTGTAGTACCCAAGAGCGATCTGTCATACCACTGGTAGCATGTAACTCAATACAACCTGTTGCATGGTCAGGCTGTTGGCGACTAAACTGGCAACTCCATCAAGCTTGCTTCGTGAAGAGGGTGATTGTTGGACACCCTGCAGGACAAAATAAGAGCAATCAAAGGGTGAAAGACATACGTACATACATTCATACATACACACATGCCTGTGTGTATATAAATGTCCATGAATGTATGTGTGTGTGTGTGTGTGTGTGTGTGTATGTATAAATGTACATGAATGCATACATATGTGTGTGTGTGTATATGTATTTGTATGCATGTGTGTATATAAATACACACACACACACACACAAATATATATGCATTTGTGTGTGTGTATTTTGTTTAACTCATGTAGTGTTAAGCAAATGAAGACAACTTATGTCCTGGATAATCTGCTGGTCTTTTATAAATAAATTCTTTTCACAACTGATATAGATACTACCTATTCTCTGTTGATGTAAACTAAAATAGTTTTATTATTTTGTTCCAAAATGCAATAAAATGTTTCCATTAATGTATAAATTCAAAGCCCTAAGTTTATACCTGATTCACTAAACCAGTTTTATATCTTTTCTGTTACTACTAGTTTTCAGTGACATTATATTGGGTTGGCAACTAAGTTCCCGCCATTTTTTAAAATTTGGAATTTATTGCGTTTTTAAATTTTGGAATCTATTTTTTTTTCTAGTTAATTTTAGTTAATTTTTGTTTATTTTCAGATCATTAAAATGGAATGCCAAGTTAAGAAAAACGGGCATTTTTGACACCTTTTTCGTTTTGTTTTTAATCAAGGTTCTAAGGCCGCAAAAGCTGCTCACGACATTTGTGCTGTGTATGGAGAGGGTGCCATAGCTGAAAGAGCTACTTGTGATTGGTATGCCGAGTTCAAAAATGGAAATTTTGACCTCAAAGACACACCTCGTTTTGGCTGTCCAGTTGAGTTCAATGAAGAGCAATTAAACCAACTTTTGTATGAAAATTCTCGTCAAACGACAAGGGAACTGGCAGAGAAAATGGAATGCTCCCATGCTGCTATAGAGAAGCATCTTCAATAGATGGGAAAGGTTCAGAAGCGTGGAGCATGGGTTCTGCATGCTTTAAGTGACAACAACAAAAATCAACGAGCCACAAACTCCACTAGTTTGCTTGCTTGTCACTGCTCAACTCATGGACACAAGCAACGATTTCTTTACTGAATCATTACTGGTGATGAAAAATGGTGCTTGTACATCAATATGAAGCAGCGTAAGGAATGGCTTAGCCCCCAGTAAACAGGCAACACCGCACATGAAACAAGATCTTTGTGCGTATGGTGGGACTGGGAAGGGATTATCCATTATGAATTGCTTGAATGGAACCAACCGGTCAATGCGGAACTCTATGTTCAACAGATGGAACATCTCAACATGGCTATTCAAGAGAAAAGACCTAATCGGCAGCATGGAGTTCTGCTACACGACAACGCCCACCTTCATATTGCCAATATAACCAAGGAAGCCATCCAAACACATAGCTGGCAAGTGCTGCCACACCCGCCGTACTCTCCTGATTTGGCACCAACGGATTTCCACCTCTTTCGATCTCTTTCAAATGCTATGCGCAGAGTTTTGTTCAATACTGATGCAGAATTGAGAGCTTGTTTGGATCAATTTTTCGAGACGAAATCGGGTGATTTCTACCAACGAGTATTAAAGATCTTGTTGAACGTTGGGAAGAAGTTGTAAACAACAAGGGTGAATACATTATTGATTAATTAGTTGTTATTTTTATTAAACTTTTTTTAAAATTTAAATTTAAAAAAGACCGCGGGAACTTGGTTGCCAACCCAATACTATTATTATGTATGTTTAGTTACACTTTCAGTGATTCTCTCTTGTATCATATATATGTGTATATATATATTCTCAGAAAACTTAGTAATCTATTTAAAATTTTAAATGCCAGTGCTATAGTGACTAACATTTTTATGTTCACCAAACTCCTGTGAGGATTTGGGATATGTAATCTTAGTATTAAAAAGTATACATACCATTTCCTGCTGCCTTTCCTTTATAAATAGTAAAACTCCTTTTAAACAGCTGAACACCACTAAGTGTTAAATCTGTAACATTTGATAGGAGGATGAGTCACCATTGATTACTATAAAATTTTAAAGGCAAAAGTGTGCATGTTTGGTGGGTGGGATGGTTTAGCAAGAATTTGTTGAAATCAACTCTTCATAAATTAGGTTAGATCTTTTAAAATTCCATTTACTTACTTTCTTTGAATATTTGTGTTTTTGATGGTTTTTGTCTGTTAGTATCATCACCATCATTAGATGATTCCAGTTGCTCATTAGTTGATGTTTGAGAACATCTGATGGGCAAAGAGATTATACAATGTGGGTTCAGTACATATTTTTATGGTATTTTGAGGTTTTAGCTCAGAGCTATGTTTACCTGGTTTAACAGAGGAATGTGCATTGGTGAGAATGTTGAAGATTCAGTTATCCAGGAGAATGCTTCAGTTTAAGATGTAAAGATGTTTAGTAGGTACAGTTCAGCAAAAAGCATTCTTATGTACTGTTTACTGTATATACTTGTGTATATGGCAAGAAATCTTGGGTATAAAGATATAGGTAACATGTTAAAAGTGTTACTAATTTTTAAATACAAAATGTCTGTATATGACTCATGTTGTACTTGTGTAAATACAGTGTTCTTTAATTTCAGGTAAGTCAAAATATAGTGGAGAGAATTTTCAACTGTGTTCACATGAATGGTTTTGTAGTGGGTTTATATTTGTGACAGAAGTAATCTGTTAGCTTATAATGAGGATTCTAAGTACTGACAGATAATAGCTGTGTTACTGAGATGTGGAATTTATATTATGTATATAGTTTTGGAATTTATATTATGTATATAGTTTTTGACTGGTGTCATCTTGGTTGTTACTTTCACTATGTTTTGGTTGTTGTATACTCCAACCTTCTTCAGTTGTCTTGTGCTGAACTCAGTTTGTTCAAACCTAACCCATTATTTGATCTACTAGGGTACATTGTTCTCATTCTGCTCTCTCTGTTTCATGATATTTTTTGCTTCAGTTGAATTATGTGAATTGCCTTAGTACATTGCCAGGGATTGAACTCAAAACCTCTAGGTGATTGCACTGCAATAACCAATGTCTTTATCAACTACACTATGCCTGTAGGCAGTTACAGAGTGAATTCTTAAGGCATAAACCTGATGTCTATTGTGGAAGTCTGTCCTTTCTTAATTATTGCTTCCCATATTGTATTCATCTCTACACTTGGCCTGCTCAGGAGGTTGTTATGTCCTAGCACATGTATTGCTTCCTTCAGTTTTCTAATTTTCCAGTGGTACTCTCTACTATTTTGACCTCGTCCCACAGTGGTTGGTGGTCTCTATTTTTCCATATGTGATTAGCTATACCTGACTTTTTAATACCCTCTTATGTCATGACTTTCCTATGTGCATCTATACTTATTTTAAGGGGTGGCATGTTTCTCCTCTGTATACCTTACCACAGCTGCATTGGATGAAATGCACACAGTCTTTGGTCATATTCTTTTCTATGGAGAACTTCACTTGGAAGAGATGTCAACAAAGTGTCAAATTACTTCTGAATCCCGATATCCTATGGACCACATGTCTTTTGTATCTTTTCTGAGAGTCCTCTGACATAGGGTAGACATACTGTGGCAGATTTTTTCTTGGGTTTCATCTGTTTCTCTCCTCCTAGCTGGGGTGGATAGTTACCTAGGGATAGTTACATAGCTGGGGTGAATAGTTACACCAGATCATTTCTTGGTGGTACATGTCAGGATTGCTTCTTATAGTCTTTGCTTGATGTTGTAGGCAATGAGCAATCCTTCTCTTTATACTATGTGGGTGGTGGAAATTGAAGTTGAGGTACTATCCTGTGATGGTTGGCTTATCGTATACAGATGTCTTGAACCTATGCTCTGTGCAAGTTAATAGTACATCCAGGAATGCCAGCTGATTGTCCTTTTCTCTTTCCATTGCGAACTGTATGGATGGTCTTATTGAATTCACATAATCCAGCTGTACTTGGACATCTTCCTGATGGGGCCAGAGTGTGAAGGTGTCATCAATGTATCATAGCCATAGGTTTGGTTTTGTGGTGTTGATTCTAGAGCCATGTTCTCAAAGTATTCTATGTATATGTTTGCCATTGCTTGTGATAATGGTGAACCCAAAGCTAGGCCCTCTTCCCACCCATACCACAAGGTAAAATAAGTGTAAAATGATGATTGTTTTTATCCAAATGGTTGAAAGTTAGCTACAATGATATTATTAAAGTTTATCAGCCTGTCTATTTTTCATACTTCCTTGAAATTATTCTTGCTACAATATTTAGAGGAAATTTCATTGGAAAATTAACTTGAACATTATTGGAAATGTAACTAGAAAAGGAAAACAAAACAAAAGAACTTGTTAGTAGTTATTAAACTAAGGTAGTGAACTGGCAGAGCCATCACTACACTGGAAAAAATATTTTGTGGCATTTGTTCCGACTTTATGTTCCGAGTTCAAATGTTACTGGGGTCGACTTTACATTTCATCCTTTCAGGGTCAATAAAAAAAGTACCAGTTGGACACTGGGATTGATATAATCAACTTGCACCTTTCCCCCAAATCCCATATCGATCAATTTCAGGCTCTGTAATTAATACTTAGCCCTCATCAGTGAGATTTACTATAATTAGTATGAATATAGTAAATAAAAAAAAGAAAGAACAAACACAAAAAAAAAAACCAACAATGTAAGGACGTGGTACATGGAAAGTATTAGCAGATGCTCAGGGAAGGAAAGAAAGATGATTTAACATTTCGAGCAATGCTCTTCTTCAGAAACAGGAAAATCCAATAGAAAGGAATCACACACATATTCACGAGGCCAATCAATTTGCCCATCTTACCATGTTCTTTTTGATCAAATACTTCCATAGTGAAATACAATGATTGGAGTGAATAAAACAAGTATAAGAAAATATATATATATAAAATATACATACGTCTATTATATAAAAGTCAATGTCTGTGTGTTCGCGTGTTACTTATAGACTCAAAAAATACTGGACCAATCCTAATGAAATTTGGAACACAAAATCCAAGCTTAAGGAGAAAGGTAATGCCACATGTTTCATGCAAATTTTGAGGGGGCGTAAAGGTGGGTAGAACTCCCAGTGAAAATTCATATGCTTCGGATTTTGATGAAATTTGAACTATATGTATTAGAAATAAATTTAAAAATACACCCAAAATTTCCGTTTCTTTGGATGATTCTAAGACCCCCACCAAATTAAGGTTTAACCCCCAAATTTTAGTTATTTTTCATGGACCAAAATTACTGAACGGATCCTTATGATATTTGGAACTTAGGTTCAATGGATAAGGGTGGGTATAATGCAGTATGTTTGGTTTGAATTTGAGGGTGCTTAAACCCCGCCATGAAAATTTATAAATTTCCAATGTTGATGAAATTTTAACCATAAGTAATTGACACAAATCAAGAAGTATTCCCAAAGTTTCCACTTCTCATGAAGATTCTAAGACCTCCTAATGGGGGCCTTAACTCTCAAATTTTAGTAATTTTTAATGATCCAAAACTAGCTCAAAAGTACTGAATGGATCTTTAGGAAATTTGGAAATTATATTCTATGCATAAGGGTGGATGTAATGCAGTATATGTTTGAAAGTGAGGGGGCATAAATGAGGCCATAACCCCCATGAAAATTCATATAGTTTTGCTGTTGATGAAATTTTAACCATAGAGATTAGACACGAATGAAGTAATATTCCTAAAATTTCAACTTCTTAGGAGGTTAGTAAGACCCTTTAATGGGGGCTTAACAACCACAATTTAGTCATTTTTCCTAAGCCAAGACATATACAATTGTAGTCTTGGAATTTGTAGAGTCACCCAAGGATACAAGATGAGTGTTATTTGTAATTCAATGGTACAACAGTGTAAGAGTTTGCTTTCAGATATACTTAGATTGTGATTTCTGCAATGTGGTGCATAAATTGTCAAGTAAAGGAGAGGCATCTTTGCCTCCACTGATTCAGTTGCAAAGTATTATTTTGAATAAAGTTATTTGGTTGCAGACCTCCTTTGAGTCTTTTTTATTATCACTAGGTCAGAGATAGTCCCCAGATGGTAACATTGATATCAAGGCCTTTCCAGATAAGTGATTAGTCATTCAAAGAGATTTATAGGTTGCAAATTTGTTTTTTCAATTACCTATCAGCATAGTGATCATTGGCAAACTCCAGAGGTGACAATTTCATATCCCCTTAGCTCTCATGTCACAGAATTGTTAATGTTTATTTGAGTTGTGTCATACCCTTCCAATTGCTATAGATCTGTAATGCATCTTACGGCTGTGCTGGTCACCTGTATGGTGAAGAATCCTACATTGAGGAGTGGTAACGACCAGGGTAGGGTAGCTGACTGCTTGTTGTGATCATTCATCTTTTGGTTTCCTCTAACTTTGCTTTCTTTTACAAACCCAGTGAACATTCATATATTTGCGATTTCAAAGAAATTTGAACAATAGATATAAGACACAAGTTAAAAAAATTTCTCAACAGTTCAACATTTCTGGTTGACTTTAGGAACACACCCCATAATAATACCTCAAGTCTTTGGTCCTCACGGTGCAGAACATTTCGATGCAATATCCAGATTGATTCATGCATATTATAAAATATGGGATACTGCATCTCCTCAGTGCCTTATTAGTAGCAGGCAGACAATAAAAATAGATAACATTCATATACAACATTTTTATTTGACCTATAAAAACATGCAAAAAAACAAGTTGAAAAGACATGAGATGTAATACAACCGTACATGATAACAGTGTTGAAACCATGAAACATATCAAGCAAATGATTCAAATTTATGATGTTAAACTATGAAGTTCGGTAATGAACCAATATGGAACGCTGTACATTTTGAAAAGGACCGTTGGAGTTATAAATACAAAATACAGACCAAAGAAAAAAACAGTTAGATATTTAAAAAATACATTTTAAATACAAGTACCTGGTCAAATAGAAGTATATCTAATAAGTAATGCTTATATATAATATACTCAATAAACAACTTAAGTATACATAATCTAAAAAAGCCTTATATTAATTTAGTATTTATAAGTAAAAAGCCATATATGGTTATTCAAGCCTGCTAGGTTATAGAGAATAAAATATCTACATTAGAATACATTCAAATTATAGTTAACAAGTTACAAAAGAATAAAGTTAATTAGCTAAGTGATAAAGTTAAATATACCGAAGAAAATTAGACAGATTTATTGATTACTACGTTAGCGCAGAGACCGTAAACAAAAAAACCGGTCACATCTCAAAAAATCCCCAAATAAAATTATGATTTACAAATTTAGTGATTACTATTAAATAAAGTAGTAAGTAAGAACACTAAATAATATCACAATATATATTAAAAAAAAAAACAGACAATACATATAAAGCTAGTTATATTATAAGAGAAAGATATTATGCCTTGACAAACTGGCGATAAATACTATTTTCATATTGATGGTCAAGGGGAGGTAAATCTAGCTCTTTCATAAATGTGAGTATATATAGAGATTTAAAAAAAACCAGAGCAAAATATTAAATTGATTATGACTTATCAAAAAACATTTTTATATATAAAAAAACCAATTTCAAGAGCAACATAAATGATATGTAATCTTGATAACAAAGGATACTTTTAAAAATATAATTATACCAAATACATGAATTTAAGATATCCTCAATATGTAATCATATGAATTCAAACTAAATTACACATTATAACATAGCAAAATAGTATATGGGATTGTTTATAGAGGAATCTAAACTACTTAGTCTATGCTAATAAACCTATGACAATATTGTAAGCACTAAGATTATTTTTAAAAAAAAATTCACTATAATCATGAAGAGACCAATAATGGATATTTAATCAATATACATAAAGGATGATAAGTTTTAAGATGCAAAATATGTTGAATAGACATACACTCAACTAGCACCCAAATAATCTAATCTTAATACACCATTTAAAATAAACAAAAAAAAAAATATATACATGTACACACATGTATATATACATATATATACAGATACACACACATATAAATATATATATACGCATACACACATACGGCGGCGAGCTGGCAGAACCGTTAGCACACCGGGCGAAATGCTTAGCGGTATTTCGTCTGCCCGCTACGTTCTGAGTTCAAATTCCGCCGAGGTCGACTTTGCCTTTCATCCTTTCGGGGTCGATTAAATAAGTACCAGTTACGC
>NC_068985.1:64008645-64011898 GCF_001194135.2 Octopus bimaculoides | reverse complement strand
TTCATCCTTTCGGGGTCGATTAAATAAGTACCAGTTACGCACTGGGGTCGATATAATCGATTTAATCCGTTTGTCTGTCCTTGTTCGTCCCCTCTGTGTGTAGCCCCTTGTGGGTAGTAAAGAAATAACACATACACACATACACATACATATATATATACACATAAATATATATATATATACAAATATATATATATATATATATATATATATATATGCACACACATACACACACATATATATACATACACATCCATACAGATATATATACATACACACACACTCATATACATACATATATATACATATATACACATATACACACATATACATATATATATATATATATATATATATATATATATATATATATATATATATATATATATATATATATATATACATTCATATATATATAAATAAATATATACACACCTACACACATACACATACTTATATATATATGTGTGTGTGTGTGTGTGCGTGTGTGTTATTAGGGAAACAAAATTCTTCAGAAAAAATTAGATTATGTTGCAATATGATGTTAATTCAAATAGAAAATTAAAAAACGAAGGTTATAATCTACTAAAAGCCAATAAAGGATACAGAATCAAAAATAATATAAGATTATAGAATATAAGTTATTAAATGGATAAATGAATTGAATTGATTTATATTCAGATATAAACCCTTTAAAAACTGGACCTAAGATTTACCATACCCTAATAAAAAATCATATTAGATGGATTATATGGAAATAACCAGCAATTAAGGAAAATTTCCAATATTTTCTACACAAAACACATTTATAAAGGGGAAACTACAATTAACTATGAGTAAAAAACTCATTCTATTATAACACTACATCATATTAAATCTGAGGTCATTTAGTATAATATTGCTGTATTTGGTTAAGGCAAAATCAAATTAAACTGAAGTTAAGCTATGCAGTAATCCTAACCCAAGTAAAATATATTAATAATTCTTATTCATAGAACGAAAATGTATGTCTATTCATATGCAAGCATCTGAAAGCCTTAAATGTAATTTTATTAATTAGGTCACCCTTGGAAAAAAGTATGAAAAATAACTCCAAGTTACATAATGAACAGCAATCTTTACCCTTGTCGTACGGAAACGACTTACCTATAATTGACCATTCCAGAGAGTAGTATTTTTTCTCGTCTTTCAATTGCCAAATTAAACTACTAAGCGCCGTGCTATTTTGTTTATTCCTATCTCTAAAGGTCGAATAATGATTGGAAATTCTTTTCAAGATTTCAAGTGAAGATGTCCCAATATAACTCCAAATCCTCTTTTTAGTTAAAATATTACACCTATATACAGTATTCTTAGTTTTTGCATTTTCACTAAGGAACCTAATTCTATTAGGATTAACTTCAGATATTACTATTATGTTGTTATTATTAACATTGGTACTATTATTATTATCCTTGTTTACTTGAAGATTATATAAAACAATGTCTCTTGGAGTATTAAGATTGTTATCTATATTTATGCCAATAGAATCTTGAATAGAATTAGAGGTTAATAGCTTTAAGTTATGAGTGGGGATAATTTGGGTTAAATTTTTCGTATTAGAAAAACCAAACCTTACCTTATGCACGTTAATGACTTTAGAGTAATGCGAATTTTTAGGAAAATTTTTACTAACTACATTCCTGAATAATGTAACTAAATTTGATTTAATTTGTTTCCCATATGGAATGACGAACCATAAACTATCCTCTTTATTGGGATTATAACTTTCACTATTATTCTTAAAAAACTTTAGTCTACCTTTGTTAGATCCACGACCATGGCATTGTGGTCCACCTTTGATCTTACTTACTAAGTTAATATTATTATCATTAGTATTAATGTTAAAATTAACTTTGCTACAATTAACATCTGCCTTAGAGGAAACAGAATCTGGATTAATGTAATACACCTTATGTTTATACCCTGCTTCAGACAAGGCAGAGTTATAAAACTTTGCCTCATCCTCAAAAACCAAATTATTTGCCGATAGGTTAGATAATCTTAATCATATATTATGAACTAAATTATCTGTTATTGCTTTGGGATGATTGCTAAATTTGCTAATGTATTTAAGTTTTGTTGACGGTTTATGATACGGCCTATAAGATTTATTGTGTAGATCAAGTGTAACATCTAAAAAATTAGCTAAAGATGTGTTATCTTCAAAAATTATATGCATTCCCATTCTATGAAAAGATCTAGCTAATCTATTTTTCACCCTTTGTATCTGCTGCTTTGAGCTATTTCTGAGATATAAGAGACAATCATCCCGATATAGACCCCCTCTAATATTTGGGAATTGATCACCCATTTCATTAAGTATGAAGGAACATACTACATCAGCAATCTGTGCTGCATCAGAGCTACCCATACGTATATCAAATGCATCAAGGGTATCCTTACGAATCCAAATCTTGTTATTAAATTTAATAAAGGATCTTCTAGCGGCTAAAACAACATTAATCTCATATGTATATATATGTGTGTATATATATATATATATATATATATATATATATATATATATATGTATATATATGTATGTATATATATATATAAGGTTGAGGAGGGTATTGAATTTAACCAAACCCAAAAAATACAGGTAATACCGAGTAAGTGCTGTATACCGACTAGTTATGCCCCAGTCGTTGTATGAACAAGATTGGGGATTATAAGTCGTGTATTAGCGTGTGTATGTATAAATATATAAAAGGATAAAGAGAGCACTGGTAAAGTTGGAAATATATTTTATGGATAGAGTCTTACAGCTGTTTCAGGGAATTTCCAATGCATCCCTTCATCGGAGACAGAAATAGTAAAGGAATCGATTATATCCATAAGCGGAGAGTTATAGTATGAAGTGAGAGTGAGTGTGATGCTCTGAAAAAAGAAAGAAAGAACAGTACTTGGAGTGTAGTTTCATTCCAGTAGTAAGTATTCGTGTAGAATATTCCTTGTGGGAATTTTCCGGAGATAGTTGCTGCAGCAAAGGCTGAAATAGCAGAGGTGGATATATGCCATATTGTGTCCGAGGTATATTGCTTGTGTTTACTTGAAGGATGTCCCAAATCACTTGATTTGGGACATCCTTCACGAAGGCCAGTCAGGCGGTACTAGCAACGGCCACGCTCAAAATGGTGTATTTTTATGTGCCACCTGCACAAGAGCCAGTCCAGGAGCACTGGCAACGATCTCGCTCGAAAATCCTTAC
>NC_068985.1:64008146-64008635 GCF_001194135.2 Octopus bimaculoides | reverse complement strand
CACAAGAGCCAGTCCAGGAGCACTGGCAACGATCTCGCTCGAAAATCCTTACACATGCCGTGGGCACAAGTGCCAGAAAGGTGACGCTGGGCACAGGTGCCTTCACGATTTCACTTTCCCCAATAAATCTTTGCACGCTGAGTTTCGTGTCCAATGAAGGAGACGACATTGGCATGGGTGCCAGTCGTCGAATTTACCTCGATTTCGATTTCACTTGCCTCAACAGGTCTTCGCAAGTGGAGTTTAGTGTCTAATGAAGGAAGGTATGCATAAATGGACTGGCTGAGGCATTAGATTTAGTTCTCACTTGGCTTGCCGGGTCTTCTCACGCACAGCATTTGGCAGAGTTTCTACAGCTGGATACCCTTCCTAACGCCAACCACTCAGAGAGTGTAGTGGGTGCTTTTATGTGCCATTGGCACGAAGGCCAGTCAGGCGGTACTAGCAATGGCCACGCTCAAAATGGTGTATTTTATGTACCACCCGCAC
>NC_068985.1:64002777-64006684 GCF_001194135.2 Octopus bimaculoides | reverse complement strand
ATATATATATATATATATATAGGAAAATGAAAAATAATAGTAAGGCAGAATGCTAAACTGAAAGCATATTTTAATATAGATTTCTAACCAGCTCTCATTGCATGGCAAATTTTCAAGTAAAGGGAAAATGAAAATGTTTTTTACAAAAAAGTAAAAAATAATATATAAAAAAAATAATCTATTAAAAAATAACCAATATTGTCTTTGAGCTTTTAAAGTTAAATGGTAATCCATGTAGATAATAGTTGGAAAAACTCAGTTTGCGAAGACTTGTTTATATGTGCGTTTGTGTGTGCATATTTATATATATGTGTGTATATATATTTGTATATGTATAAACATTTATACATGGTAGAAAATTATGAAGTAATAATTAAGGGTATTTACGGGTAGTAGCAGCATGCCAAATATAGTAGTCATAATTGCCAAACTACAGCATTTCACTTAAACACACAGATGAAAGCAAGCAAGTGAATAAATATCTTATGAACCCATACCAATGATGGAAATAATTGAAAATTGAAAATATTAGACATATCTGTATCACATTGATTTTGAATTTTGAGAAATAATCTAAGTTCATCTTCAGCGAGTTTTATTGACCCCAGGGTTATAGAATTTATTCATCTCAACCAATTTGTATGGTGATTACTTTTTATTACCGCAGCAAATTTAAAAAACCTGATCTATGTGAATAAAAGTTATCTAAATATATATGAGGATATTATTGTTTATAATAATATATGTGTGTGTATATATTTGTATATATTTATATATATATATATATATATATACTACTACGGCACTCCATTGGGTACGATGACGATGGTTCCAGTTGATCCAATTATTGGAACAACCTGCTCGTAAAATTAACATGCAAGTGGTTGAGCACTCCATAGGCATGTGTACCCTTAATGTAGTTCTCGGGGAGATTCAGTGTGACAGGGTGTAACAATACAGGTACAACAGAAACAGGAAGAAAGAGGGAGAGAAAGTTGTGGTGAAAGAGTACAGCAGGGTTCGCCACCACCACCTGCCGGAGTCTCATGGTGCCTTAAGTGTTTTTGCTCAATCAACGCCTAGTCTGGGAATTGAAACTGCGATCCTATGACCTCGATCCATTGCACCTCCATAGTATGTGTGTGTATAATGCAATGGTTCCATAACTCCCGTCTCGGCTATGAGCTTGGAGCCCTGGTAATCTGTTAGAGCACTTACCCAGCATAGTCGTTTGGATCACCTGTGAACTAGACCTCCATATTTTGTATATATGTATGTGTGTATATATGTGTGTGTGTATGTATGTATGTATGTATATATATATATATATATATATATATATATACACACATACACACACACACACATAGTGGCTTTCTCTGACATGCCTCCACCTGCTCAAGTAGCTGAATCAAAATCAGTGCATGACTGGGCATTGACATGAATAATGATGCATCTTTCTAGGTGTATATTACCAAGCTGGCGATAAAGTGCATCTGCTTGGGCAGATGAATCCCTCACACTTTCAAAACTAGAGTAAAAGAAACCATGATGGTCCTCTGGAGGACTTTCATCCTCAGCTATCTGGATTACTACTCTCAACTGTGGTCACCAAATCGTGTAAAATTAACAATGGAAATTGAGGCGATCCAGTGAATATATGCAATGAAGATCAGCACAGTACAACATATCAGCTACTGGGAGAGACTGAAAGAATTAAGACTCTACCTCTGCAGCGAAGGTGGGAAACATATGCAGTAATATACATCTGGAAAATCCCAGTAGAACTTGTACCAAACTTTGGTGTTGTCAGTTACACAAACCAGAGGACAGGGTATCACTGCATAGTACCAAAAATCCCAACATTGCCATCATAACACAGGACCAGGTACTGCAACTATTTGAGCTTCAAAGGTGTACAGCTCTTCAATATCCTCCCACAAAGCATAGTGTGGATGTAGGCTTTTTTTTTTAAAAAAAAATGGATCTCATTCTGTAAAGAGTCCTGGATGGACCTACCTCAAGGCAAGAAACAGATTGGAGAAGCAACGTCAAACTCCTTCATCCACCAAACATCACCTGTCAGAGGAGGTTTAGTGAAAATGTAGCAAAGTAAACAGTGGTGCCCAAGCATGGCCGCAATCCTCAGACTGAAACTAAACAATATATATATATATATATATATATATATATATATATATATATATATATATATATATATATATATATATATACATATATATATATATATACATATATACATATATATATAATTTATGGTAGGAGCATGTAGAAGGAGGAGGGATGTCATTTCTGTGTTGCTATGTTTTTTCTATTCTTTTATGTGTTTTTGTAGCTTCATCTGCTGAGAGTTGTCAGTTGTTGCTATTTTTAATAGAATAAGAGATGGCCAGGAAACCTTCTGTGCGGAAATGTTACTGTTAGCAAGATGCATATCATAATCATTTGCTTGGACATAATTGCCTTATAGTTTACATCTGAAACTAGTAATTATCAACATACAGAGTTATGAAACTACCTTGGTAGCAGAGAACATAGCAGAAAGAACTCAAAAACAATACCATGTGCATGTGTGCACATGAACACACGCTTTTACATACTGCTGTGGTGAAATAATGTACTAGTTGCTTGTTTTCCTACAATACGCTAAAGTAGCTATGGTACTTGAAATGGTAGTGCAAAATATTATACATTCTCACAACTTACATTCCTTATTTTACATAACTACAACAGATATTTTTCTCAATGTTGCTTCTCTTCATTCCACTGTATCTTCACTTTTTTTCTTTCTGATTTTCCCCATTGACAAAAAGAAAAAACAGTCTTTTGTTATTTTGTTTGTTGCTTCTTGTTTTTTTTATAATTTGTTATTCAAGTTCTGATTGGAGGTATACTGCATAGCAAGCATGTTTGCTTTTTTATGTTTCACATGATATTAATCAGATAACTCACACACTCCTAACTTTCTACTAAGTCTGCTACTGTTGCTACTCTCCCGTCTCATCCCTGGTGCCAGTACCATCTCCCTAGTAACCAACTCTATATTCAGAATAATTTATTAATCAACAGAAGCCCACACCACTCTGTCACTTGCACTTTTCTGCTTAAAGAGATTGGAAAAAGAGTTAGAATGGCAATCACTTGATTTATGAAATTCTACCAAAATCTTAGAGTAGGGAAGCCAACTTTAATTAGTGATCTCAGTATTTCAAGTAGGAGGCTCCCATTTGCCCACCAGCCTTGTAGAATATAATGTGGTGTAAGTTACTTGTTTTAGCTTTGAGTTAAATAAGTAAATGCTAGCAGTCAATGGCACTGGCCTAATTGTAATACCTTGTAGTTTGTTGAAGAATAGTTATTACTTACTGAACCAGTGTATGTGTGTGTACCTACATCTTCAGCTAGACTCTTCATCTTGGGTAAAAATGAAGAAAGCAATTAATTTTTCTTTACAAAGACATTCAGTCTCTCTCTCTTTCTCTCTCTCTAAATTGAGGTCTTACTCTCACACTCATTCTATATTACATTATACTATGCTGAATTGTCATATACATACACAGGTTTAAGGACATCAAATTATATGCTGTTGATGATTAGTGAGAATAGTTGTAATGTAAGACTGTTTGCTTGTGTATTGGTTATATATCTGTTCTTGAATCTAGGGCTAATGTCTCCATTGAAAAGTGGTTATAAAGGTTTATATTCATGGAAGTTGTGTAGGTTGCCTGTTGAACAGCAAGATTTAAGGAGAGGAACAGTGGAAATATTAATGTAGGATTGCGTATTATTAGATATAACAGCAATACAATGGAGTCATCTGGCAGAAAATGTCTTCCAGTTGATAAAATAAGAAACAGAAGCAACTTAAATAGGAAATCAATCTCCC
>NC_068985.1:64000599-64002737 GCF_001194135.2 Octopus bimaculoides | reverse complement strand
AGACACACACACACACTACACACACCTCTCGAAAGGGTGGAAAGTTCTCCTCTACCAATACACCAACCTCAATATGATAACCTTGTGGTTTCTGCCTGATCCAAGTCATGAGATCAGACTATAATTTCAAGAAATAATTTGCCAAATGAGCAGCTATATGATTGAGAGTTCCATCTGCAGAAACCATTTCCCCCACTTTCTTCTTCATTAATACAATTTTGTATCGAAAGCTGGCATTTAGTTATGGAGGAAAAAGTAGCTGGCTGAAATTATTTATTGATTTCTGTTTTCTCTGACTAAAACTATAAATAGGAAAATGTGACTATGAGAACAATATAACTTCTGTTCTATATTTAAGAGATGAGGAATTATGTACATAATTTACATTATTTATATCTTGTTTGTTGTTAACACAACGTTTCGGCTGATATACCCTCCAGCCTTCATCAGGTGTCTTTCAGAAATTTTGAACCTGGGTTCTCATTCCTAAGGTATTTTTCGATGTTATTATTATTATTGTTGTTCAGTTCACTGCTTGGAATCGAATTGGGAATCTTGGGGTTAGTATCCTGCACTCTTAACCATTACACTATATGCCCGCGAGCAATTATGGAGTGAATTTTAGGGCTTATAAATCTAATATTTTCTATCCTTCCTTAATACTGGTTCTCATGTGCTGCTCATATCTGCACTTGGTCTACTTAGGAGGTTGTTGTGTCTTAGCATACGTGCTGCTTGTTTCAGTTTTCGTATTTTCCAGTGGTGTTTTCTGTCTATTATTTTAACTTCATCCCACAGGAAGAGGTGGTCTCCATTTTTCCATACATGATCAGCTATACCCGATTTATCAATATCTCCTCGTGTCACAGCTTTGCGATGTTTGTCTACCCTTATTTTGAGGGGGTAGCATGTTTCGCCTGTGTATAACCTACCACAGCTGCATGGGATGGAGTGCACGCAGTCTTTGGTCATATTCTCTTCTATTGGTGGTTTTACTCGTAGGAGATATTTGCAAAGTGTTGTATTACACTTTGCAAATATCTCCATAGTTGCCTTGTCATGGGATTGAACCTGAAATAATGCCACTTGGAAGTGTATTATTAATATTTATTTTCCCTTTGAAGTTAAGATGGTATGTATAGAAGGTTATAACAATGGACATACTTGATGGTATGTCATACTGTTTCTGGTGGTGTTGGAGTGAAACCTTAAAGTCACATTTACTTTCCTTCCTTCAAAAAGTCATGAAATAGAGATCAGTAATATATCCTTATGTTAATTTTATTGATTGTGTGTGTGTGTGTGTGTGTGTGTGTGTGTGTGAGAGAGAGAGAGAGAGAGAGAGAGAGACAGACAGATAGACAGAGAGTAGCTTCTCTACAGTATAACAAGTTTCTTGTCTATTTCTTGTTAGTTTCTGTACTATATCTTGTCAGTATAGTGTTACTAATGATGTCATGGAAGAACTGTAATTATAGGGAGGAACTGTAATTTGGGAAGGACTGTGATAGTAGGACTATTAGAACATAAAAATATTTAGTAAGGGTTTTAGAAATAGCAAAGGGTCAGTGAAGGAAGGAATATCTCATCATCACCACTATAATTCTGCATGCTGGCAGAATCAGCATTTCACCCATCTTTATGTTCTGAGTTCAAATTCTGCCAAAGTTGACATTGTCTTTCATCCTTTTTGGGATTGATAAATTAAGTACCAGTGAAACACTGGGGTCAATCTAATCGACTAATCCTCTCCCCACAAATTTTAGACCTTATACCTTTGGTAGGAACTATTATTATTATTATTATTATTATATGTTTGACTTTTGTTTTGCATTTGTACAAGTTGGATCCAAGTCTCACCCAGAGACCTCAAGAGACAACAAGTTAGAAGTTCATGTAGGTGTTATGCCTAGGGTACCATATATTTGGATTTGTACAGTTTTGTTCAAGTGAATGTTTAAGAAATCATAAGAAAATTATGTGTTTGCTTTAAAATTTGAGATCACATAGACAGTATTTTACGTAGGATATGGGCAGTTCCCATGAGCACTATCTTTTGAACTTCAGCCATTTTGGGGTTTCCTGGAATCTGATCTAGGTAGTAATCAGCCCGTTTCGCTGTCATTCCCAGGGCACCT
>NC_068985.1:63994824-63999169 GCF_001194135.2 Octopus bimaculoides | reverse complement strand
GTTTAACAATCGCTAGTAGGCCTTTGAGTTGTTGGTCATTTTTTGCAAAGAGCTTTAAATCATCCATGTAAATGAGATGATTTATATTTTTATCAAATATTTTATAACCATACTGTGCATCATTGAGCAATTTTGAGAGCGGTATTAGGGCTAGACAGAAGAGGAGTGGTGATAGTGAGTCACCCTGGAAAATGCCAAATGAAATTCTTACATCTCCAGCATTTAGAGATTCATTGTCATTGTTCAACATCAGTGTGGTTCTCCATGATCTCATACTTACAGATAAAAAGTTTCGCAGAGTAGGAGCTATTTTATACATTTCCATTATTATTATTATTATTATTATTATTATTATTATTATTATTATTATATTTTACAGGGATTGATGTAACTCCTCTCAAAGATTAATAGACAATACGAAGTGTGCGATGCAATTGCAATAGATATTTTATTGGTTTGAATGATATTTCGACAGCTTGCCTGTCTTTGTTGAGTTCAAAATGAAAAGTAACTTTGGAAATGCCCGCAAAATTTCAGTTTCAGTTAATCACTAAAGAAATTGTGTCACATATTGTATGTGGTTGCTAAAATTATGCGTAAAAGTTTGACTTTCTTTGCTAATCTTAGCTATGTCATTTGCAATTTCCTTTAATCATGATTCACTGTAACTGCATTTGACATAATGGTGTGCAAAAACATTTGCTTGTTTCCAGTAATTTCCTATATCAGTACAAATCCGTTTTATCCTCAAAAATAAGGGTTTCAGATTTGACCAAATTATATGATATGGCTGATTGGAGCAGTGAAATTAACTGCCATGGGGCAATCCTTTGTCTGATGGTAAAATTTTTTTCTGAACTTCATTTTGTTACTTTGAATAGCATACATAGAAAATTAGATGGAATACTTTTGTTCGACTGTTTTTCAAAGGCATTCATGCATGCTTCTACCCTTTCATTTGAACCAATAAAATATCTATTGCAATTGCATCACACTCTTTGTATTGTCTATTATCATTATTATTGTTGTTGTTCTTCTTCTTTATCTTCTACTCCTTTATATTCCTTTGTGAGGAATTATGTCAATCCTTTTAATATATCAATATCAAGTAGATTGAGATGATTGATTTTATGTTACATCAAATAAAAATTGGAACATTTAGAAATTCAGGAAGTTACCTAAAGTTGGGTGTCTAAAGAAAATCATAATATAAATTATAGCTTTTGCGTTTTATTCCTTCTTACAGTTGGCTTCTCAGCTCTGTTAGTTTTCTGGGCCAATGGCTTTTGTACTATTCAAATACAAATCGCAGAATAAGAAATTGACATTTCTGTCAGTTACAAAATTTAATCATTTTCATGTTAAAATCAAAAGCCATTTGTCATTTCTGGATACATGCAGATGAGAACAGATGATACCTGATGACCTTACATCAAATATACCAATGTGTGTATCACAGCCTGATGATTCATAGCTTCAAAAGAGAAATTCTCCCTATAAACAATGTGTCAGCCTAAAGTTTTGTACACCCCAGCAAATTTAGATTTTACTGTTTAATATAAGAACAGTTTTTAGAAGGCTGTGAATAAGGGATTTGGTGTCTGTAACTGATGGAGCTTGCTTTTGAACCTGTAACTTTGTGAATTATCGATAACTAAGGAATATTTCTACTACTATTTACAGAAAATGGGTGTCTTTCTTTTCTTTTTTTTTTTTCATTGATGGAGATTCCACAATTTTCTTCCACCATTGATATTTAATGGAGTGGGAAAATATTTTAATATTTTAAATCTTATGTTATTCTCAAGTCCTCCTATAGTACACCCATAAATGTATACCCTCTTCCTCATGAGTTTTTCCATGTTGGCATGTATTGGTCAGGCATCATGACATCTCTCCATGTCCCTCAAGAAAAAGATTTTTTTATATACAGAGTGAGAATGTTTAGGCCAGCCACTAATAATTAAAACCAAACAACATAATTTGAAATATTTGTTTATTACTGAAGATTATAGAGTGATTGACTGGGTTTTTATTCTTCTTCAGAAATGGTCTGTGTACCATCTGGTGTGTAAATATCTATATTAATCTCATATGTTAATCAATATGATATGTTTGAAACAATGTGATATGAAATCAATATTTCAACCCAGTTGAGTTGAGCTATAGCTACCAGGCAACTTTGTAATATTTATTCTAAGATTGTTCTTTATCAGTTTATATTTATGGAATGAATGATTTGCTGAGGTCTTTCCATGTTTGAATGTACATGAATGTGTTAAATATAAATGTACACAGTTTTATATTAATGATACTTTGTTAAACTAGATTCTTGAGGAAAATCCAGAATACTACACAGATACTTGGAATGATCTTGAAATTTGTAGATTTTCTGGAGTAATCCATGTCCACCCAATCTTACCTCAGTGTACTATAGTTTCCTTATTTGAAAGTTCTGTACCATTTACATCAATGTTATAAATTTCTGAGATACATACTTTCTGGTCAGAAGATTTTCTGCTATAACCAACTACTGCCAGACTAGTGTAAAAGTATCAGAATTTTTTTCACAGCTTCAATTCTAAATGTTGTGACAGTGACAGAATAGACAACAGAAAAAACATAAAATAATGATTCTAAATGTGTTAGGAACCTTTGTCTGGCTGTTATTACTTGATTGGTTCTCTTGAAAAAAGATTTCATTTATCCTCTCTTGTTTTTGTCTGCAGCTTGCCCTCTCTTATTTGCCCGTAGTTTAATTTCAATTTGCAAATTATTAGCAACATGTAGTTCTATCAGCAAACTGTCATATTGATTTCACAGTTTCTACTGATTCTTGATGAGCATTTCTAAGTTGTCCACTTCAGTATCACCATGTTGATACTGAAGTGGACAACTTTGAAACTTACAGTGGGTTGCATGTCTAGCCTGTTATACCATGTGGCAAATGTTAATGATAGCAAGACTTTGAACCAAATAGATGACATGAGTATGCATTTGAAAGAGGACATATATTTAATGGCTCCTGCAACATAATGTCTGGTCTTAGACATGAGATTCAGTTTCAGCGCATCCTGCAAAATCAATGTAATACCTTTAAGATTTCACATAAATGATTTCATTTTGTGGATTCTACCTGACCAGTGGATTGTTGAGAAACAAACCACTGGTTGACAGACTCTGTATGCGTGTCTTAAGAATTTACCACCTTCTTTGACTGTAGGAAACCCATTCAGTAGTTCTGGAAATGGTTACTCTTCAGTACAGAACTCTACTAAATCAGTGCCACACAAATTTAATGTGTGGTATCCACATGGAGAAAGAATTGTGAAAGAATTTTCATCCTTTGTACTCTTGTATCTGGCTGTATTAAGGAACTCCTTTTCATATCCTTGACCCCTGCAATGTCCATGAAATTACAGAGGTCAAAACTATAACAGTGGTGCTTTTATCAGGTTTGCAGTCTCAGAGTATGTTTTCTCAAAATAATCTTTAAAAGAGAGAAATCTTTCTTCAACTCTAAAATCACATGCTGTACATTTTAATAATAGCAAATGATAACTGTTGTCTGATTGACGGCATCTGGTATAGTATGAACAGTTATGAAAATGCTACTTTACCTTTCATCTTTCACTGAACATGTATTTCATAATGATATTGGTGCAAAGAGAAATGTACTCATTTTGTAATTGAGCTGACAAATAATGTTCCTGTAACCTTTCTCCTATTTCCTGGCTTCTTTCTTTGACCTTTTTCTTATGGTCCTTCACCATCAAACACATCAGCAGAGGAAAACTGGCTAGCCTTATTGATGTGGTTATCTTTATTTTGACTTAATTTTCTAGGTTGGTTGTCTCACTGTTAATCACTTCACAGCATAAAGTGGGGTGCATTTTAGCATTCCACTGATACCAGGCACTTTTATACTGCATAACACACACACAGATCCTAAATGTGGTACATGCCATTTTTAGGTATGTGTGTATGATGTAGTATAAGAGTAATCATTCTTAAAGCAAAGTTCAACTTTACTATAAATAATGGTGTTGTAACTATGGGCAAAGTTAATAAATTTGCTCCACTGACAGCAACTTCCAGTCCTACTTCACAACTCAGTAATTAATAGAGCAACTAACTGGAAAATTAATTGCTTCAACAAAAGTTATCCTGACCATGCTAATATTGAGAAATGAACGTCAAATTGCAACATGTGTAGGCCCAGTCTGTGTATGAGTGTGACCCTGTTTGTTTGTGTGTGTGTGTGTGTGTGTGTAGCCTTATTTCAGTGTGTGCATGCCTGTAGTCTTGTTTCAATGAACATGTATGTGCAGGGACATATATGCAT
>NC_068985.1:63993775-63994724 GCF_001194135.2 Octopus bimaculoides | reverse complement strand
TAGTTTTCACATTTCTGTAATTTTTCAGATTAACACCCGCATGGTTACCCGAATCTAACCCTGAAACTCTAAACCTAACCCTAATCCTAAAACCCTAACCCTGACCCTAAAACCTTAACCATAACACTAACCCTAATCCTAGCCCTAACCGTAACCCTAACCCTAAACTTTAACCTTAGCCGTAACCCTAAAACCTTAACCCTGACCCTAACATCCTAGTGAAAATCGTGGTATATTTACAAAACATTGACAAACATGAGTTGTATTTTAGTGAATGATTGTGTGTACTTGCGCGTGTATGCATTTGAGAGAGCGAGAGAGAAAGAGGGAGAGAAAGGGGGAGAAAAGAATAGAGAACGGGAGCAATGAAGAGAGAGAAAGAGAGGAAGGGAGACAGTTATAAAATAGCAATGCGTGCGCATGTTTATATAAAAAAGACACAGAAAGTAAGTCTTATATCTATAATGTTGATGTGTTTATGTGTATGTTGTTGTCACAGATCACATATGTGTGGTTGTGTGTGTTTTTACATATCTATGTTATGAAAAATAGGTAAAGAATACTAAGAGGAAAGTTTAATCTATGACTTTGTATGTATCACTTTCTCTATCCCACTCTCCCTCTTTTACTCTCACTCTGTATATTATATGTTGAGCGCGTGATCAATGTGTAAGAACGTCGGGACAAATAGAAGGGAAGAAATATAAAAGTTGCTAGAAACAACAGCCAAATCTCCCTTAAATCACACAAAGTTAATGGAATTTAAAAAATCTAATTACTGCACTGGAAAGTTCACATCGAAAAAGTTCCATTGATGTAAAAAATTTTACGAAAAAGTGGAAAATGTGGATTTCTATAAACTTTTTAAAAGGCTTCACATAGACACACATCTTCAGCTTTATTATATACTAGCAGTATAACCCAACCTTGTCCGGGTGTGACTTATTAT
>NC_068985.1:63989679-63991521 GCF_001194135.2 Octopus bimaculoides | reverse complement strand
ACTGCGGCCATGCTGGAGCACCTCCTTTAGTCGAGAAAATCGACCCCAGGACTTATTCTTTGTAAGCCTAGTACTTATTCTATCGGTCTCTTTCTTTGCCAAACCGCTAAGTTACGGGGACGTAAACACACCAGCATCAGTTGTCAAGCGATGGTGGGGGGACAAACACACATATATACATATATATACATATATACGACGGGCTTCTTTTAGTTTCTGTCTACCAAATCCACTCGCAAGGCTTTGGTCGGTCCAAGGCTATAGTAGAAGACACTTGCCCAAGATGCCACGCAGTGGATTTGATCCCAGAACCATGTGGTTTGTAAGCAAGCTACTTACCACACAGCCACTCCTATGTCTATATATATATATAGACATATATATGTTACATAGATATATGTGACCACCAAGGTTCTGTCCTCAGCCCCCTCCTATTTATCATTGTCCTCCAGGCGATAAGAGAGGATTTCAAGACAGGATGCCCCTGGGAGCTCCTCTATGCTGATGACCTTGCCGTAATTGCTGAATCACTATCAGAACTAGAGGAGAAGTTTCA
Source organism: Octopus bimaculoides (assembly GCF_001194135.2). Taxonomy (NCBI): domain Eukaryota; kingdom Metazoa; phylum Mollusca; class Cephalopoda; order Octopoda; family Octopodidae; genus Octopus; species Octopus bimaculoides. The sequence continues at coordinate 63,990,965 of NC_068985.1, read as the reverse complement.
GGTGTGGAAGCAGGGACTAGAATCGAAGGGCCTTGGGTTCAACTTAGCTAAAACCAAAGTTCTAATAAGTAGGAAGGTAGACAAAACACAGACCCCTTCAGGTAGATGGCCCTGCTCGATCTGTAGAAAAGGTGTAGGTAGAAACTCCATAAGGTGTACCCAGTGTAAGCTATGGACACATAAGAGGTGCAGCAATATCAAAGGAAGGTTAACTAGGAAGTTAGTTTTGTTTGTAGCAGATGTTCAGGTGCAATAAACACTGAAAATATGCAGAAAACAACTTCTGCTACATTCCAGGGAGAAAAATAGAGGTAGTTGATAGCTTCCGCTGTCTGGACAACCAAGTTAGTAGTGGGGGTGGGTGCGATGAAAGTGTAGCTACTAGAATAAGAATAGCTTGGGCAAAGTTCAGAGAGCTCTTACCTCTGCTGGCGACAAAGGGCCTCTCGCTCAGAGTAAAAGGCAGACTGTATGAGGCATGTGTACGAAAAGCCATGCTATATGGCAGTGAAACATGGGCCTTGACTGCTGAGGACATGTGTAAGCTCGTAAGGAATGAAGCCAGTATGCTCCGATGGATGAGTAATGTCAGTGTGCATATCTGACAGAGTGTAAGTATCTTGAGAGAAAAGTTGAACCTAAGAAGCATCAGTTTTGGTCTGCAAGAGAGACGATTGTGCTGGTATGGACATGTGACGAGAATGGATGAGGATAGCTGTGTGAAAAAGTGCCGCACCCTAGCAGTTGAGGGAATCTGTGGAAGAGGCAGGCCCAGGAAGACCTGGGATGAGGTGGTGAAGCACGACCTCCGAAATTTAGGCCTCACTGAGGCAATGACTTCTGACTGAGACCTTTGGAAATATGTTGTGCGTGAGAAGACCCGGCAAGCCAAGTGAGTCCATAACCCATGGCCTATGCTTCTGCCAGGGATAGACTAAAATCCAAGGCCTTTTCCTGGGATGTAGCCAGCCCAGCTATGCATAACATTCCTTCTTTGGACACTAAACTCCGCTTGCGAAGACCTGTTGAGGCAAGTGAAATCGAAATCGAACTAAATTTGTAGACTGGCACCCATGCCAACGTCTTCATTGAACACTAAACTCGGCTTGCGAAGACCTGTTGAGGCAAGCGAAAGTGAAATCGTGATGGCACCAGTACCAGTAAATCACTCACTACACTCTCTGAGTGGTTGGCGTTAGGAAGGGCATCCAGCTGTAGAAACTCTGCCAAATCAGATTGGAGCCTGGTGTAGCCATCTGGTTTCACCAGTCCTCAGTCAAATCGTC
>NC_068985.1:63988808-63989669 GCF_001194135.2 Octopus bimaculoides | reverse complement strand
CAAATCAGATTGGAGCCTGGTGTAGCCATCTGGTTTCACCAGTCCTCAGTCAAATCGTCCAACCCATGCTAGCATGGAAAGCGGACGTTAAACGATGATGATGATGATATATATATATATATGTCTATATATATATATACACATATATGACTATATATACATATGCCTATATTATACATATGTCTATATATATATATATATATACTCTTTTACTTGTTTCAGTCATTTGACTGCGGCCATGCTGGAGCACCGCCTTTAGTCGAGCAAATCGACCCCAGGACTTATTCTTTGTAAGCCTAGTACTTATTTTATCGGTCTCTCTTGCTGAACCGCTAAGCTACGGGGACATAAAGACACCAGCATCGGTTGTCAAGCGATGTTGGGGGGGGGGGACAAAGACTGACACACAGACACATACACACACATACATACATATATATATATACATATATACGACAGGCTTCTTTCAGTTTCCGTCTTCCAAATCCACTCAGAAGGCTTTGGTTGGCCCGAGGCTATAGTAGAAGACACTTGCTCAAGGTGCCACGCAGTGGGACTGAACCTAGAACCATGTGGTTGGTAAGCAAGTTACTTACCACACAGCCACTCCTGCGCCTGTCCCTCTCTCTCTCTCTCTATCTCTCTCTCTCTGTGTATATATATATATCGACATATATATATATGTGTCACACATATATATATGTATATATATATGTCTTTATATACTCATATATGTCTATGTATACGTATGCCTATATTATACATATGTCTATATATATATATGTTTCTATATATGTATATATATATTTGTCTATATATATATATATATATATATATATATATATGTCTCTCTATCTATCT
>NC_068985.1:63969992-63987821 GCF_001194135.2 Octopus bimaculoides | reverse complement strand
TATATATATATATATATATATATACGTGTATGTGTATATATATACATATAAATGTATATATTTGTGTGTGTTTATATATATATATATGTCTATATATATATATGTGTGTGTGTGTGTGTCTCTCTCTCTCTCTCTCTCTCTCTCTCTCTCTCTCTCTATATATATATATATATATATATATATATATAATGTCTATATATGTCTACTTCTTAGGACAAACCAGAGAGATAGAAGTAAACCACAGTGGAGAGTCACTGACAGTTTTTTTAGTTTGGGAAGAAGTTGCCAAATAAAACTGCTGCTCGAAAAACACATAAGCAGGAAAACCAGAAAGTAAAGCAGAAACCGTAGAGCAAATATCCCCGAAAAGATGTGTCCTTTACATAAAGCAAGCTATAGATTTCACAGAAAAAGTTTTCAGTTTCAAACCATAACCATTGACTACCCAATTATACATCTGGTAGATGCCTAAAAAGACACACATACACACTTCAGCAATTACAGAATATACATACATGCATACACACACATATGTACATACTCATATCTACACGCGCATACACATGCACATCAGGGCACAGGACGCCAGAACAACAAACCACAGACAACGGAACGAACACACAGGAAAACGGAAAGCCACCCGGAACATCCCCCCATCAGCCGCCCCCACTCCACCCAGACGCTTCGAAGACAAGACAGAACGTACTCTAGAATAGTCTCTTCCTGAGTAGTGGATCAACCCACTACACAGAGGATTCCAAGGTGGCAAACACAAACCAAGACAGGAAAAAATGGACAGTGAAAACAACATTCAAAAGCCGTACGGCCAAACGCAAATACACATACATACATACATACATACATACATATATATATATATATAGTTTTAGCGAAAAGAACTAAATAGATATATATATATTTTATACTGTGAAACGTAATTTAATTTTAATTTTTAATAAATTGATTTTAATTGAGTTTTTACCTGTAATTTTGGATTTTTATCCCTAATATTATTATTATTATTATTATTATTATTATTATTATTATTATTATTATTATTATATATATATATATTTATATGCATATTTTTATATATCTGTCTATACATGCAAGAGTGGCTGTGTAGTAAGTAACTTGCTTACCAACCACATGGTTCTGGGTTGAGTCACACTGTGTGGCACCTTGTGCAACTGTCTTGTACTATAGCGTCCAGCCGACCAAAGCCTTGTATGTGGATTTGGTAGATGGGAACTGAATGTAGCCTAGCGGATATATGTGTGTGTGTATGTGTACATGTATATAAACACACATATGTTTAGAGAGATGAATGAAGTTCCTATGTTAAAGTAGTAAATTTAAAATTTTGTTTGGTGGCTTGTTTGAGTGTATATTTTTTCAGGAATGGTATTTGCTAGAAACTTTCTTTCAAGAATTCCTGTGTATTCAGATGATGGGGATAATGATAACATTGAGAATGACTTGTGTGAGGAAACAGAAAACACTGTCTTCCTTTAGCAAATATTTAACATATTCAAAGCAGATGTAACAAGTGTGTGCTGTGTGGAAGTGTGTATGTGTGTCCTTTTAGGCTTCTACCAGATGTATAATTGGGTAGTCAATGGTTATGGTTTGAAACTGAAAACTTTTTCTGTGAAATCTATAGCTTGCTTTATGTAAAGGACGCATCTTTTCGGGGATATTTGCTCTATGGTTTCTGCTTTACTTTCTGGTTTTCCTGCTTTTGTGTTTTTCGAGCAGCAGTTTTATTTGACAACTTCTTCCCAAACTAAAAAAACTGTCAGTAACTCTCCACTGTGGTTTACTTCCATCTCTCTGGTTTGTTCTAAGAAGTAGTAAAGCAAGTTGAAGAATATTAACTGGAATTTGTTTTATTTTATTTGTTTGTATTTCATTTTGTATCCCCCTTTCCTCTCTTACTAAAAATGATCTTCTCAAAACTTGGTAAATATTCCTTTCACTACCAACCCTTCTCTAACATCATTCTCTCTTTATGGTTTGTTGTTCTGCTATAATTTTTGTTGAGATATTGATTACATGTAATCAGCTGTTGCAGAAGATCAATAATAGTCAGGCATTTGTGAGATCCTTGTAAATATATGGTAGTAGGATAGCTATAACTTAATAGCAAATAAATTAGTGATGAGTGAGTGGCTTTTGAGGCTGTTTTTTTTTTTTTGTTAACTTTAAAACAGTTTTTGGTTCAATAGTTGACATTGCATCTTGTTAAGAAAAATAACTGCAGACCATTCCCCATCCCCGAAGAAAAAAGAAATTGAATTTGAAAGTTGCAATGATAAGGAGATTATGCATATTGTTTTTTCTCAATGTTTGACCATGGTTTTAACATTTCTGGGAATAGAATTTTATAGATTAAAATATTTCTTTCAAACATGTACAGTTATTTTGATAATTAAGTATAGAACTGGGAAAGTTTAGAAATTTTGGCATTCATTCAGGTTTTCACAAAAAACAAGACAAAAACTCATAACAAACCAGGTGCCTCCCATCCTCATGAAAGCAATAATTAGCAGAGCTAGTGAAGTTGTTTATACAGGATTTGAAAATAAGGCCATTGATGATGACTCTCAACAATGTATTGTAGTCGCACAGCAGACATGGTACTGACTTTTGTCAAAACTTACTGTTGAAGCTTCATGACAGTTGAATGTCTTATATAATTGAATGAATAATAATAATCTTACTATAATGTCTGTTCCTATTTCATGGTCAAACAGCTAGACCAATGGTCTCAATGTCTTCCGGGATTATGAAGGAGGTAATCAGGAAGGTTTTTTGCAGAAAAAATTTGAAAAAGTATGATTATTTAGTGGATATTGAGGGTAATTGTTCAGTTTATGGGCATAAAAGAAGTAAATAAAAATTAACAGGGAGATAACTAATAAAAGAAGCAAAGGAAAGTAAGTCAGCTTGCTTTTAATCATACTGCATGCACAGCTGATACAGCATCCAAACAGTGAACAAATATTTTATTCTTCTCCACTGAATTACACCATGTAAGTTCATGCAAATCTTACTATAATGGGCAGTATCTCCATCTGTTCCCTTTTCATGGTCAAACGGCTGGACTAATGGTCACAATGTTTTCCGGGATTACAAAGGAGGTAATCATGAAGATTTTTAGCAAATAAAATGTGAAAAAGTATGATTATTTTCTGGATATTGAGTTTTCTATTAATAAATCACCTTTGATTTTTTTGTTAAAATTCCAGCGATTAGGATTAACTCTGGATTTCCCCCCACCCATACAGTTCGTGAATTTAGAGGGCTTAGATTTGCGATACTATCCCTTTATTTCCCATTGTAGATGGCCAGATTCTTAAAAATTCCGCTTGTGCATTCACAGCAAACAAGGCACAGGGCCAAACTTTAGATCGTGTAGGTGTATTTTTACCCACTCTGATGTTTACACATGGCCAGTTATACGTTGCTCTGAGTAGAGCAATGGACTCTAGTAATTTGAAATTTAGTGTTGACTGAATAGAAACTATTGTCTACAAAGAAGTTTTGTAATCATATTGATATTATTGAAAGGAATATGATTCATAATTTAAATAAGGAAATTTATGAACATTGAATGTATAAGAGTATAAACAAGCATAAAATAGTGTAAACAACTAAAATAAAGATATATCTAAAAAGCATTTTTTCTTAATACTTTGTATGTAGTGATCGAAGTAAGGTCTGGCTTTCATTAGGAGTGGTCCATATAACCATTCATGATACCGAGGCTGGGCGCCTATTTCAGTTCGGGAGTGAAACGTTATCACATGTCACTTAGTCGCAAACATGTCATATAGTTGCAATAGAATGCTGTATCACCTACAATAATGTGATTTTCCCAAGACATCACCCAGTAATCTAAAAAGTCCATTTACACATTTCTCAATACATACTGCTGTTATGACTTCCCTCCATCATTTTATGCCTCCTTTGTAGATGGGTAGATTTGCTAGTATTAATAATAATAGGGATAATAATAATAATAATAAATGTCACTATCCTCTGGGATTTTCCAGTCAACACTGGTAGAACGATCCAGGCTAATCAATCAGACATAGTCATTAAAGACAGGGAAGAAAATACTTGTAGACTAATAGATGTAAGTGTTCCCACTGATAAAACTATATCTGTAAAGGAATTTGATAAATTAAATAAATATAAGGACCTGGAAATTGAAATACAAAAAATATGGCGTCTTAAAGCGAGAACTGTTCCTGTTATTGTGGGTGCCCTAGGCATAATAAGAAGGGATATCAGAAGCATCTAGATAATATCCCAGGAGAACCATGTCTCAGAGAAATCCAAAAGATTGTGCTGACAAGTACTACCCACATCCTTATAAAAACTCTATCAAGTTAAATGTCTGTGTTGTATTACATGAAAATATTTTGCTACTGCTCCTCCCACTTCCCCTTCCCAAGCTTTCAGTCATACTGTAACATCTTTTATCTTTCTTGACCTAGTATGCTGTGTGTCTCAGCGAGTGATTGTCACAAACATGCAGATTAAAAGTAAATAATAATAATAATCCTTTCTACTAAAGGCACAAGGCCTGAAATTTGAGGGGAGGGAACCAGTCGATTACACTGAACCCCAGTGTTTCACTGGTGCTTAATTTATTGACCCCAAAAGGATGAAAGGCAAAGTCGACCTCGGTGGAATTTGAACTCAGAACATAACAACAGGCAAAATACTGCTAAGCATTTCATCCAGTATGCTAATGACTGCCAGCTTTCTGCCTTAATAATAATAATAATAATAATAATAATAATAATAATGTCGAGGCCTTAATAATTATAATAATAATAATAACAGTAATAATAATATTGGGCTCACAATCATGAGGTAGTGGGTTCGATTCCTGAACTGAACTGTGTTTAGTGGATATTGAGGGTAATTGTTCAGTTTATGGGCGTAAAAAAGTATATAAAGATTAACAGGGAGATAACTAATAAAATAAGCAAAGGGAAGTCAGTCAGCTTACTTTTAATCATACTGCATGCAAAACATTTTATTTCATTTTATTTCTTGAGCAAAGCATTTTATTCCATGTTCACTCTGCTGTAAGAATGAGTTGCAACATCACTGTGCCAAGCTCTCTCATCCTTTGCCTTTCCCTTGGATAACATTAGTGGCATGGAGAGGAGAGCCTGGTATACATGGGCGACTGCTGGTCTTCCATAGACAACCTTGCCTGGATTTGTACCTCAGAGGGTAACTTTCAAGGTGCAATCCCATGGTCATTCATGACCGAAGAGAATCTTTACCTTAATAATAATAGTATCGTTATCATTTAATATCTGTTGTCCATGCTAGCATATGTTGGTTGGTTTGAGTAGTGCTGCAAGCTGGGGAGCTGCACCAGACTCCAGTCTGATTTGGCATGGTTTATATGGCTGAATTCCCTTCTTAATGCCAACCACTTTATGGAGTATGCTGGGTGCTTTCATGTGGCACTGCACAGGTGCTTTTACATGGCCCAACATGGTCACTTTTACATGGCTTTGCACAGGTGCTTTTATGTGACACCACCACAAGTGCTTTACACCACCAGAGGGACTGGTCTTAACACTTCTGCTGTGGAGTACTGGTCTTCTTGAGTACAACAAGGCACCAGGCATCTTGGTTCTTTGTCATGTCACCTGAAAAGTTCAGTATCCTGAGGTTGTTCTACAGTACTTCATCTCATGTTTCCTGGGTCTCCCACTTCCACGTGTACCATCTACTTTGTGAGGTTGGTACTTCAATATGGAGCTGTTTGCATCCGTCTGCTCCACATGACCAAACCAGTGCAGTCTTCTCTCTTGCACACAACTACTAATTCTCCTTATACTTAACTTCTCTCTCAAAACATTAGCATTCTATCAAACATATACATTACACATTCAGCAGAGCATACTAGTCTCATTCCTTTCTAACTTTTGCATGTGCTGTGCATTCAGGGCCCATGTCTCACTACTATGTAACATTGCTGTCCGTATACATGCATTCATTTCACTTAGAGATAGAAACCTTTCATGGCCAACAGATGTAACTACTCTCTGAATTTCCTCCATCCTATTCTTATTCTAACTATCACAATCTGTGCATCCTCCCCCACTACTAATTTGATCCTCTAGGTTGCAGAGATTATCTACTACCAGGGCATTTGAGAGAATCAATTTCTTGAGTTTTTATGAATCCTGTGCATCTTCCACAATAAAATCCTTTCTACTATATGTACAAGACCTGAAATTTTGGGAGAGGAAGAAATCAATTACATCAACCCCATTACTCAACTGGTATTTATTTTATTGATTCCCGAATGAAATGCCACTAAACATTTTGTCTGGTATGCTAACGATTCTGCCAGCTCACTGCCTTAATAAGAATAACTGGGTTTATCAGTTATATTTCTTTGGAGAAGTAGAGGTTGAACTGATACACATACACATAGAATCTAGTGAATGTACAAATTCATAATTAGTTTTGTAAACATGTTCAACCATTAGCTAAATTCTGTGAAAAATCTAAGTTTGTACAATGATCTTAATAAAAGTTAATAACACTAACACTAGTTTCGTCCAAATGTCTCATGTGCAAAATAAGAGAACAGTTAGATTCCTTCAGAAATTTCTGGAAATTTCAAACATTGTTTACATTTGAAGGCTCAACATTACTACCGTCTCAGTATTGTACTAGCTTCCAAACATGACACACCATGCTAAATTTACTCCCAACCTCCAAAAAGAAATTGTCAGGATGAAAGTTTCAGGAACTCCCGAGACATAAGGAGATCTAAAAGTGTAGTTTCATGTGTTCTTAAGCTCTATGAAGAAACTAAAGATTTTGAACTAGAAAACGCAACTGGTAGACTATGCAAAACCACCATGCGAGATGATCAATACTGTGGTATGTATTGAAGGATCCTTTTGAGACTGTGGCTGGAATTTCTAAGAAAATAAAAGTAAATAATAGTATGGAAGTGAACCACTTTACTGTGTCATGTCATCTGAAGGAATTTGGATTAAAGACTTGTTCCCCAGCAACAAAACCTACCATCAGCATGAAGAACAAATTGGAAAGACTTTCATTTACAGAAGCTCATGTGAACTGGAGGAATGAAAATTGGTCAAAGGTTCATTTTAGCGACGAAAGCAAATTCAATTTAGTAGGTTCAGATGGTAGACAGTATGTTAGGCGCTTCACAGGAGATCAGCTAAAATCCAAGTGCCTGAAGAAATCTGCCAAGTTTGAAGGAGTTGGCTTTCAAGTGCAGATTAAAGGGACTATTAATGCTAATATCTAATTGAATTTGGTTAAACAGCATGTGATCCCATCATTATGAGCATTTCTGAGTCAATCATGCATTTTCATGCAAGGTAACACCCCTTCTCATACTGTAAAGCATGTCACTGGATTCTTTAGTGAACAAAATATCCAAGTAATGAAGTGACCGACACAAAGTCCAGACTTAAATTCAATTGAAAACCTTTGGAAGATACTTGGAGACAAAGTAACATAAAGGGCACCTACTACTACAACGAATTTATGGGAAGAGGAATGGAAGAAAGTAACACCTGACTTGTGCTGGAGACTCATGTCCTGGGGCAATCGATGTGCAGAGGTAATCTCCAACAAAGGTCTACAAGCATCATACTAACTGTATTAAGTTCATATTTACATTTCTTTCAATCATTATTATGGTTTTGAGTTAATTGAACTGTTTTTTGGTTTGATTGTTCTCTTATTTTGCACATGAGACATTTGGACAAAACTAGTATTAGTGTTATTAACTTTTATTAAGACCATTGTACAAAACTTAGATTTTCCACAGTATTTAGCTAATGGTTAACCATATTTATGAAACCAATTGTGAATTTGTACCTTTACTAGCTTTTCCAAGATCAAAAAATATATTAATTGTTCTCTCTTTTTGCTCGCTTTCTACGAGAGTATTTTGTAAAATACATATTTGTGTCCATTTTTTATATGTTATTCAATAATTTCAAATGTTGAAATTTCTTTATTTGGAAGGATTCTTCAAAATGGCCATTGTATCACTAACGTATGACATTGCATGTGTTGCCTTTTGAACATTGGTTATCATTTTTCAATATTTAATGTGTTCCTACTAGAAATATCCTGTAACAAGTCAACAGCATAGTATACTAGTAATAACAGAGTCTTTCTCAATTTACACTTTTATCCTAAAATATGTCAGATTCCTTAAATGTTGTTATAGATACACTGCTTGAGAAAGTACAAAACCTGGAAGGTTAGGGTTAGAACACCATTTATCATTAGCCAACCTGATCAAGGTTGACCTGCACCTAAATAACAATAGCAACTGCTTAAAATTTTAAGGCTTAATTAAAAAGGAAAAAGTTATGTGAATATCACTTAAAGTATTTTTATTTTCATATCAAATTCATATTTGATCTGTGTTGATAACATTAAACAACAGATCATTTGTGTGTGGGTAGGGTTATGCCTTGTACTTTAAACAATTGTTTGTACCTGGGTAGGATTATTGTCAAAGTTATTGAAGTAAAATTATTGTATCAAATTTTCATGTTAGCCATGTTTATTTTTACTTGCATCTTACCTGTTGAGGTGTTTTTATGTATCTGTCTCTCTGTCTCTTGCATTAACACATTAAATACAACTTTTAAGCTCAAAGGAGAACACTTCACTCAACATATTTTTCTTTGAAATTTGGATTTCATATTATATTTAAATCATATAAAGGAGTGGTGCTAGAGCTGTGAAATCTTGCATGCATTAATTTCAAAAACTTCTTATTAATAATTGCAAGTAAACTGACATCTGACTGTTCAAAGAACACTTCAAAAGTAACTGGTTGTGACTTCTTTTGAAAATCCACTAAATTTGGCTTTGGTGTTATGAAGTACTTGCAGAAAAAGAGCTTAGGTTCCAAAGACATTCTTACTGACATGGTTACTAAATTAGGGGATGACACTTCAGTTTTATCAACAGTGCAAAAGAAGGCAGCTAAATTTAGGAGGGGAAGGGAGAATCTTGAAGATGACCCAAGGTCTGGACATCCTGCAACTGCCACCACTGAGGAAAACATTGATTGTGTTCATCATGCTAATGGATGACAAGTTATTGACTATATCAAATAGCCAATGCTATTAGCGTCTACCATGAGAAGGTTGAGAATATTCTACACAATGATTTTGGCATGATGAGGGTTTCTTACTCAGTGGGTTCCACATCTTCCGACACCTAATCAAAACAGCCCCAGGCTGATCACAGCATATGGAAAATCTGACATTGTTTGAGGTAGATCCAGCTGGTTTCCTTGAGGCAGATCCAGCTGGTTTCCTAACACAGGATGAGTGTTGGGTTCATCACTTTGAGCCAGAGACACACAATGCATGCAGTGGAAACACCCCTCCTTAATTGCTCCAAAGAAGGCCAAAGTCATTTCATCTGTAAGGATGATGATGGCTTCTCTTTTTTTTTTTTGGATGCAAAAAGCATTGTGGTTAATGACTATCTTCAAAAGGGTTACACCATTAATGGAGAGTATTATACCACCTTACTGAGGTAATTACAAAAGACTATCAAGGCCAAATACCTAGGAAAATTGACAAAGGGTGTCTTCTTTCATTAAGACAATGCTCCAGTATTTCTTTCAATGGTTGCTGTGTGCAACCATGGCTTTGAACTGGTTGATCAGTCTCCCCGTTCTGATTTGGCCCCATCTGACTGTCATCTGTTCTTCAACATGAAAAATCACTTGGCCAGGAACCAATTTCACAGTACTGTTGATGACTTTTTTGATCACCAGAATGAAAGCTTCTTCACAAATGGGATCCAAGCACTGCAATACCAATGGAAGAAGTGTGTGAGCCGCAAGGGGGACTATGTTGAAAAATAAACTTCATATGGTCACATTCCATGAGAATATTTTAATCAGCTTATGAAGTTTTCTGCTGGCTCTTGTAGTTGTGAAGCAAAGTTTGAATTTTATATATATTTTTTTATTGTTGTTGATTTTCACCTTTTACAAATTAGTTGTCTTTTTGTTATCAATCCCTCATTTTATCATCCACTACAAAGTGCAACAATAATAATCAGAAAATATTGTAGGAATATCTGAAGTTGGTTAACAAAAAAGGGCTGTAGGGTACTTCAGTTGAATTTAGTTTTCTATTCCGTCACCCAGTTTTGAAACTGCCTAACCTCCAACATCTCAGAGGGAATTATATTTTCGCCATGTGACTTTATCCAGAATGGAAGCCATGATCAGACAAAGAAATACAACAGTTCTATATTTAAGAGATGAGGAATTATGTACATTATTTACATTTGATGGATATTTATCCTCATCTTGTTTGTTGTTAACACGTTTTGGCTGATATACCCTCCAGCCTTCATCAGGTGTCTTGGGGGAAATTTTGAACTTGGGTTCTCATTCCTAAGGTATTTTTCGATGTTATTATTATTATTTAGGTCACTGCCTAGAATCGAACTCGGAATCTTGGGGTTAGTAGCCCACGCTCTTAACCATTACGCCATATGCCCATGGGCCCACGGGCATATGGCATAGTGGTTAAGAGCGCAGGCTACTAACCCAAGATTCCGAATTTGATTCCAGGCAGTGACCTGAATAATAATAATAACAACATCAAAAAATACCTTAGGAATGAGAACCCAGGTTCAAAATTTCCCCAAGACACCCGATGAAGGCTGGAGGGTGTATCAACCGAAATGTTGTGTTAACAACAAACAAGATAAGGATAAGTATCTGTCAAATATACATAATGTAAATAATGTAAAGAAATACAAGTCTGCATTTATAAAAACTTCTGATTAATGGTTTAAAACATTTTGTTTTAAATCTTTAGTTTTCTCATTTGCACCCAGAGACTCTAATCTATTTACTGGGATTCTTTTAAAAATAAGTTGCATAACCTGCTAGGTGAGGTAGTTGACTTTCATGTGTTGCTGTTGCCAATATTGTAGTGACACAACTGTCTTTTATTATAAAATATTCTCTTGTTGCTGCATTTGTAAATCTAAAATTTAGCTGTTGGATCACATGGTCAATGGTGGGTTTACTTTTGTTGTTCATAGCATTAATTACTACATTAAGTTAAAATCACCATCATCATTAGCTGCCACTCTAACAACATAATCTTCTCTTTCCATCTATAGAGATTAATCAAACCTATCGTGTTTTTATTCTGTGGAGTCCATCTCCTAAGTTCTGACATGTCTTGTTTTGCCTCCTTCTACCAGAAGGCTCTTAATTCTTCTTTTCCACTCCACCTAGCATCATATCTGTAACCGTCATCTTTATATTCTTTCTTCATTCATCGATTCATTCATTCCTTCAATATACAATCATTCTCACACTCCTCTACATCTATTCCACAACAAATCAATAGTTTTGTTCTTTTCTTCAGAAGATGAACACTTTCACTGTATTTTGCATCTTTTAGATGTTTTTTTTCATATATATGTTTTCTGTAAGTTAGACAGATAATGATTTCTACTGTTTCAGTGTCTGTGGTGGAGGGAATTATGGGTAAGGAGGGAACCAGGTTCTGGTTTGAATGTTATTGAACCTTGCCAGAGGCAGAGATTGCATCCTTTGTAGATGGGTGTAGAGAGAGAAAGACACACATCTCTGTCTGTCTCTCTCTCTCACACATACGTTTTATTACCAACAAAGCATCCTGGAGTCTTTTATTAATACCATGATGCGTTCCTCTTATGGAAAAGTTTTGTTCATTATAAAAACTATTTTTCGTTTCCCCACAAAATAGTTTATCAGGAATTATAGATTACAGCACTAGATGAGTTGAAAACTAGTAACAAGGATTGTGTGTACTTTTATATATATGTTTGTACTTTTACAGTGAGGTGCAATATTGAACTTGTTTTAATCTGAAATTTGGTAAATGAAAGTTGGTTACTGTTAAGAGCCATCCAGCTGCAAAATTATTTGTTCCAGCAATTCATAAATCAATATATAAATTAGCAACCCCCTTCTCCAAGTAAAGTATATTTCTAATAAGAAAGTTTAATTTTTTGTTTTCTTTTGAATGGAAGATTCCATGTTTGATCTTCCTGTTCCCATTTGTTATCTCATAAAGGGTTGTGTATGGGGTGTGTGTGAAAGAATCAATATTTGGAAATATCTTGTGAAGGTGGTAATGGATAAAGTGTTTATAAACACTTTTTTGAAGAATTATGGATCATCATCATTGTTGTTTAACGTCAGCTTTCCATGCTGGCATGGGTTGGACGGTTTGACTGAGGGCTGGCAAGCCAGAAGGCTGCACCAGGCTCTAGTCTGATCCGGAAAAGCTTCTACAGCTGGATGCCCTTCCTAACGCCAACCACTCTGAGAGTGTAGTGGTTGCTTTTTACATGCCACCCAGGCGCTACTGGCATTGAACATGCTTGAATGGTACTTTTTATGTGCCACCAGCATGGGACCAGTCAGGCGGCACTAGCATTGACCACACTCAAATGGTGCTTTTTACATGCCACTGGCACAGGAGCCACTCAGACAGCACTGGCAAGGAGCATGCTCGAATGGTGCTTTTTATGTGCCACCAGCACAGGTGCCAATCAGCCGGTACTGTCGCCGGCCAAGACAATGACTCTACTTGACTCAACAGGTCTTTGCAAACACAGTTTATTGTCCAACGATTGAAGGGCACTCACTCTTAAATGGGCCAGTTATGCTGCACTGGCATAGGTCATGGCTACGGTCTCACTTGGCTTGCTGGGTCTTCTCAGGTGCAGCATATCTCCAAAGGTCTCAGTCACTTGTCATCGCCTACATGAGGCCCAACATTTGAAGGTTGTGCTTCAGCACCTCGCCCCAGGTCTTCCTGGGTCAACATCTTCCAGTCCTCATTGATACGCAACACCTGACCATACCAGTGCAGTCATCTCTCTTGCACACCACATCTGATGCTTCTTATGTCCAACTTTTCTCTCAGGGTGCTTACACTCTGTTGTGTATGCACACTGACATTACACATCCAGCAGAGCATACTAGCTTTATTCCTTTCAAGCTTACGCATGTCCTCAGCAGTCACAGCCCATGTTTCACTGCCATATAGCATGACTGTTCACACACATGCATCATACAGTATACCTTTTACTCTGAGCAAGAGGCCCTTTGTCACCAGCAGAGGTAGGATCTCTCTGAACTTTGCCCAGGCTAGTATTCTTATTCTAGCAGCTACACACTCAGAGCGTCGACCCCTGCTAATGATTTGGTCAACTAAGTAACGGAAGCTATCAATTACTTGTAATTTTTCCCCGTGGCATGTGACAGAAGCTGTTTCCTGTACATTTGCCACACACAAAAACTATCTTCCCAGTTAGCCTTCCTTTGATATTGCTGCACCTCTTATGTGTCCATAGCTTACACTGGGTACATCTTATGGAGTTTCTACCTACACCTTTTCTACAGATAGAACAGAGCCATCTACCTGAAAGGATTTGTGATTTGTCTGCCTTCCTACTTAATAAGACTTCGGTTTTTGCTAGATTGATTCTAATTCTTGCTTCCACACCTGAAACTTCTCTAGTTTTGATAGTGACTCAGCATAGAGAAGCTCCTTGTCTTGAATTCCTCTGTTATTGCCTGGAGGACTATGATGAATAAGAGGGGTCTGAGGACTGATCCTTGGTGGACCCCTACCCAGAATTCTTCACTATACTCATTGCCAACCCTCACCTTACTGACAGCATCTCTGTACATGACTTGTACAGCTCTCACTAAGCATTCATCTATCCCTAGTTTCCGCATTGACCACCAGATAAGGGATCGGGGGACCCTGTCAAAAGCTTCCTCCATGTCAACGAAAGCCAGATACAGGGGATTATCTTTGGCTAGGTATTTATCCTGCAGCTGTCTTACCAGTAATATAGCATCAGTGGTGCTTTTCCCTGGCACAAACCCAAACTACATCTCATCTAAACTGACTCTCTCCCTAATTAGTCAGGCTACAACCCTCTCCGTGACTTCTATTACCTGATTCAACAACTTGATACCTGTGTAATTATATGTATCTAATGCATCACCTTTACCTTTGTAGCAGTTGACTACGGTGCTGCTACACCAGTCATTGGGTAGGACTCATTCATGTATCACCTGGATAACTAGGTTATAGCCGACACTGCCAGATATTTTGAGCATCTCTGCAGTGCTTCCTGATGGGTCTGGGGCGTTCCCTGTCTTCATACTCTTAATTGCTTTATCTACCATGGAACTGTCAACTCGGATAGCTGGTCCCTCTGTTGGTTTGACATTCGGCAGACTCACTTTCTCCTATTCATTCTCTTTATTGAGCAATCTTTCATAGTGGCGTCTCTAAACCTCTTTCTTTGCAGCCTCATTTAGAGCAAGCGTACCATTATCCATGCGAACACATTTCTCTCCTCTGACATCATGCTTCTCTCTGTCTTGCAACATGAAACACTTCAAATCTTTGGTCCTCTGACTGATATCTTGATTTTCTCTGGTCTCCTCCAGAACATTTTAGGCCTCTGACCCACATATTACAGAGCATATGCAATTGTTTTACTTGACACTTACATTCTCTTCTAGTTATTTGATATTGTTCTTTGTTCCTCCTTCCAATTTTTCTAAACTCCTCTCAACTTCCATGGTTCTGTCTGTCTGTCTGTCTGTCTCTTCCTTCTCCCTTCTTCCCTCCCTCTCTCCCGCCTTGCTGGAATTTGGGCTAATCATAGGGCAGGGTTCAAACAAAGGACAAGTCTCAGTTGTCTTTTATAAGTCCCTGTCTTCTCTTGTGTCATGTCTCAACATATCTGAACTTACAGCTGACTGCAGTGTCTTTTAACTTTCATTATCTTCTTTGTCAGATTATCTTGTCTCTAAGTTTATCTGGTTCTTACCTTAGAGTCATTGGTTGATGCTAAGTGGTTCATACTTTGGTAGAGAAGATGTTAGTATTTGCATTGTGTTGCCTATTTGACTCTGTATCTGCGGTTGATTGGTTGCAGCCCTACTGTATTGCAAATGGCTAGCTTGCTAAATTGTTGAAATAATTTTAAGTATGAGTTTCTGTTAAAGAGAATAGAGAATTTAATTTTAATAAAGAGTAGTGTTTTAAGAAAATATGTATTTAAAAAAAAAATTTATTCATCATTCAAATATTAATTTTCTTGACATTTTATGTTATCATTAAATTTTTTATGCCTAATTTAGATTTTAAATATAAATATTGATTCTAGAATGGTGTACTAATTTAAAGATTCCATGTTTTGAATAGTTTCCTATAGTTTTGAGAAATATTGAATTTCAGTGATTATATTTCTAATTTTGACAAACTAATGTCCTAGAAATTTTATCTTTTTAGTTGTCTTGCAGTGAAAACAAAACACTTGTAGGTAGTGGGGAAAGTAATGAGTACATAAATGTTAGTAGAAGGATTAGGCAGGGGTTTATTGTGGCTTTATTGAGGTTTGTGTGAGTAGGTGAGGCAATGGTTTTAGGTAAGTTGCTATTGTCTTCAGAGAAGCTAGTGCTGGTGAGGATCAGAAGAAAGTTTGATGTTGGTGGAGCAGTAATTGTTACTTTGGGCAGTTTCCTTAACCTTTTAGCATTCAGATTACTCTGTTAAATGTAATGTTTATTTATTCATATTGTTTTGAATGGATCATGCATTATCTCATATCTTCAAGATTTCAATGTTGTGACCGTTTTAATCTTAGAATGACATTGTAGGGTAGGTGGGAAGGGTTGAATCTGGTCAGTTTGAACATAAAATGGGTAGAATATTTTGGCCTGATAAGGCTGGTTTAAATGTTAAAGAGTTAAGTTCCATTGTATTTTTCTGGATATATTCCAGAAAGTTTGTGTGTGTGTGTGTGTGTGTGTGTGTGTGTGTGTGTGTGTGTTCTTCATCTCAAATGTCTGAGCCATACTTTGGAGTGTGTGTGTATTTGGGTGTTGATGATGACGATGAGAAATTATTGATTATTCTTAAGATGATATTAGTATTACTGTTCCACATAGAACAAGTATTAATTTCTTAATCAGCTGAGGCTTGTTCTTATAGCTGAGTCACTACTAGAACTAGAGAAGAAATTTCAGGACTAAAAGCATACAGAAAATAGGCTCCATCAAGTGCTAGCAGGGAAAGCTAGAAGTAGTTGATAGCTTCATTATCTATGTGTACAAGTCAGTAGTGGAAGGTGAATGCTCTGAGAGTGTAGCTGCTAGAATAAGAATAGGTTGGGCAAAGTTCAGAGAGTTCCTATCTCTGTCGGTAACAAAAGTGCTCTCCCTCAGAGTGAAAGGCAGATTGTATGATGCCTGTGTGCAAACAGCCATGCTGCACGGTAGTGGAACATGGGCTGTGACTGCCAAGGACATGCATAGGCTTGTAAGAAATGAAACTATTATGCTTTACTGGATGTGCAATGCCAGTGTGTATGTACGGCAGAGTGTAAATATCCCGAGAGAAAAGTTGGGCTTAAGAGGCATTGGATGTGGTGGTCAAGAGAGATGACTGCGTTGGTATGGTCACTTGATGCCTATGGATGTGGACAGCTGTGTGAAGAAGTGCTGGTCTCTAACAGTAGAGGGAAGCTGTGGAAGCGGGAGACCCAGGAAGACATGGGATGAGGTGGTGAAGCATGATCTTCACCATCAGGCCAAGTGAAACCATATTTGTGGCTATTGTCAGTGTCATATAATTGGTACCCATGCCAGGGCCATGTAAAAAGCACTTTTCAAGCATTGGGCCTCATGGAAGCACTGGATGATGCTGGTGTTGCATAACTAGCACCTGTGATGGTGGCATAGAAAAAGCACCTTTTGAGTGTTAGGCCTCACGGAGGCAATGACAAATAACCAAGACCTTTGGAAATATGCTGTGCTTAAGAAAATCCATGAAACCAAATGAAATTGTAGTTGTGGTCAATACTGATGTCATGCAACTGGCACTCACCCCAGTGGCACGCAAAAGCACCCATTACATTCTTGGAGTGGTTGGCGTTAGGAAGGCTATCCAGCCATAGAAACTATGCCAAATCAGACTAGAGTCTGGTGCAGCCCCTCAGCTTACCAGCTTTGGTCAAACTTCAATCCATGCCATCATGGGCAACAGATGATAAATGATGATGTAACTATTTATTAATTGCCTCACTGATTTGTTGATAGAAATCTAAACATATTTTTCAAACATTTCTGTTCAAGTAAGATGCTTACCAAAACACTGCAGATGTCTATTAAAATTTAAACATGCACAACCAAATATATTAGGTTTACAGTTTCTTCCATATGTCAATGTTCCCCATGATAATGACCATGATGGTGTTGTTGTGGGGCTTGTTTTACAGATGGGCCACTGTTATCCCAATTTCACTGACAAAATTGTTAGTACAGGGTCCAAGAACAAGCATTCTACTTGTGAGAGCTGGCTTCTCACAGCTACCATACAATAAGCAATCACATCATGAAAATATCAAAGCAATGAGATAATGCATAATTAATTTAAAATTGTAAATAAAGAATTATATTTGACTTTATATTATATTAATCTGAATGCATCTTTAGCAGCATAAAACGAGTGCATAATTTGTTCCAGGCTCAGAGGTTTTTAGAGAAGCACGAATATAATCAAACATGCATGTACAGACATACAATTGCTCTCTCTCTCTCTCTCTCTTTCTCTCTCTCTCTCTCTCTCTCTCTCTCTCTCTCTCTCAACAGATCGTTAAGAAATCTAAATACTTTTCTAGGTATATTTTATTCTATGTAAAATTCTACCTTCA
>NC_068985.1:63962856-63969982 GCF_001194135.2 Octopus bimaculoides | reverse complement strand
CTCTCTCTCTCTCTCTCTCTCTCTCTCTCTCTCTCTCTCTCTCTCTCTCTCTCTCTCTCTCTCTCTCTCTCTCTCAACAGATCGTTAAGAAATCTAAATACTTTTCTAGGTATATTTTATTCTATGTAAAATTCTACCTTCAAAGGCAGAGTTGATTCACTCCAAATTCCGTGCATATCAATGTTATTCCTTAATTCGATAACAATCAGTCAATGCTGACATTCCAAGAAAGTCTCTCATCAGTGAAATATTTCTAAGTAATTTTGATGTTTCAACTGTATTTGAAACAGTAATATTTTACCAAGTTTTCGATTAGGCATCATTTCTTATCAAATTTTCAAAATACCATTGTAGAAACTGTATCACTGATCATAACAATATGTTGTTTTCAACTTAATTATTGAGAATCTTTTGTATTGGAAATTTGATATTTTGTTATAATTTCATATTTTCCTGTGTATGTGTGCATGTATTTATATACATTACACAAACATCATCATCATCACCATTTAATGTTCATTTTCCATGCTGGTATGAAGTGGATGGTTTGATTGGAGTTGGCAAGCCAGAGGGCTTGCCAGACTCTGTTTCTGCATGGTTTCTACAGCTTGATGTCCTTCCTAACACCATCCACTTTACATAGTGCACTCACTGCTTTTTATGTTACACCAGTATGGGTACTTTTTCACATGGCATCAGCATGGGTACTTTTTATGTGGCCCCAGCACAGGTGCATCTTACGTGGTACTAGAATGGGTGCTCTTATTTGGTGTAGGCATGGGTGCTTTTTATGTGACACTGACACAGGTGTTTTTATGTGACACCAGTACCTGAAGAGTTGCCAAGTGTCTTGCAAGACAAAGATATCTCTGCTGAGAGAGGGAAAGGAACTGAGAGAAGTAGCTGTGTGCCAAGTTAGAGATTAGAGTATGGCAGAGGGACAGGGATAGCTGTCTTACGACAGAGGAGATACTTGACAACCCCAGTAGAAGAAGGAAGTGGAAGGAGGTGAGAGTGAGAGAGAGCCTACCCACAGAGAACAGTGGGGAGAGTATAAGTAGCACAGAGGAAATAGAGGAGATTTACCATAAGAGTGTGAGGGGAAATATTTAGAGATAGCAAGTGATGCTGAGAGGAACTGGAATGGCTTGCAATGGATAGTGTAGGGTTTGGAGAAATGACTGTGGGTGAGCTTTGCCAGAGGACAGAATGTGTGTGTGTATGTACACGTGTGTGTGTGAGGGGAAGGGAGAGTTATGGCCGTGAGGGACATGTCTATGCATGGATAATCATGATTTTACTTAGCTTGGTGTGTCTTCTCAAGTACAGCAAATCTCCATAAGTCTCTCCTTAGTAAGGCTCAGTATCTGAAAATCCTTTCTCACTACTTTGTCCCAGAACTTCCTAAGTCTCTTTCTTCCACAGGTTCCTTTCTTAATTAGAGATTGGCACTTCTTTATGCAGCTGTTTTCATCCATACATGTTACATGACCATACTAGCACAGTCTTCTCTCTTGTACACTACATCTGATGTCTCTTATGCCCAATCTTTTTCTCAAATCATTTACACTCTGTCATATATGAACGCTGACATTACCCATCCAGTGGAGCTTGCTGGCTTCATTTCTTTCAAGCCTTTGAATGTCCACTGTAGTCACAGCCCATGTTCCACTGCCATGTAGCATAGCTGTTTGCATACAGGTATCATACAATCTGCCTTTCACTCTGTGAGAGAGGCTCTTTATTACCAACAAAGATAACATCTCCCTGAACTTTGCCCAGCCTGTTTTTATTCTAGCAATTACACTTTCAGAACTACCTCCTCTACTGCTAACTTGGTTGCTTAGGTAATGGAAGCTATCTACTACCTCTAAGGATCCTCACCAAATATTTGAGGAAGTCTATTCTCTGTACATTCTTAGTATTTATTGTACCACACAAATGCCACACACAAAAACTACTTTCTCTGTTAACCTTCCCATGATACTGCTACACCTCTTATATGTCCAAAGCTTGCACTGGGTATACCATATGAAATTTCTATAAACACCTTTTCTACTTATCAAGCAAAGCTGTCTCCCTGAAGGGAGCAGTGATATTTGTCTGTTTTCCCACTTACTAGGACTTTTCTTTTTTCTAAATTAACTCTAAGTTGCTTTGATGCCAGACCTTGCTTTCGGACTTGAAATTTCTTCTCTAGTTCTGGTTGTGATTCAGCATAAGAACAAGGTCATCAGTGTATGGGAGCTCCCAAGAGCAGCCAATCTTAAATACCTCTATTATGGCTTGAAGGACTATGATGAACAAGAGGGAGTTGAGAACTGATCCTTGGTGAACTCCTACCTGTACACTAAATTCCTTGCTGTACCTGTGTTGGTGAGAACCTTGCTTCACAACTATGTGGCGTTGGGTTCAGTCCCACTGCACAGTACTTTTGGCAAGTGTCTTATACTATAGCCCCAGGTCAACCAAAGCTTTCTGAGTAGATTTTGTATTTGGAAATTGAAAGAAGTATATCCTTTGTGTGTGTGTGTGTGTGTGTGTGTGTATACACCCTTGTCTTGACACTGTCTTATTTGTAAATGAGCATCACTGTCATATGAACAAGGTTGTTTGTTTCCCAGTCTTCTGTGGAAAACATACCCGATTATGTATATAACTTTGCTTGGAAACAAGTGAGGGTTGATGACAGGAAGGGTATCCAGCAGTAGAAAATCAGCCTCACCAAATCTTGTGTGACCCATGCAAGCATGGAAAGATGGATGTTAAGTGATGATGACTCTGTGTGTATATGTGTGTGTGTGTCCCAGTCACTTCACTGATAGATGCCATGCAATGATTATTACTATTATTTCTTGTAGTAGTAGTAGTAGTAGTAGTAATGAAGTTTATTTAAATTCTTTTTTCTCTAAACAGATTCTTAAATTTTCTGCTAGATGAATCCATGTGTTCAGGAGTTTCTTTAAGCAAAAACTCATGGGCAGCCTCTAAAACTAATTCCCTTTATCACTCCCATCTACCCTACCTCCACCCTTACTAAAGTCAGATACATGCATGTATACTTGTGTGAATATAAAATGCATAAAAGGATGTGTGCATGTGAACCGTTTTATGTAGATGTTTACACAATGATACATACAATTTTATGTTTTAGGCATCTGTTAGCTTACAGATATTTACAGTTATATATATGAATATATTCTTTTATGCCTCAGCACATCATCATCATCGTTTAACGTCCGTTTTCCATGCTGGCATGGGTTGGATGGTTTGACTGAGGTCCGGAGAGCCAGCAGCTGCACCATGCTCCAATCTGATCTGGCAATGTTTCTACAGCTGGATAACCTTCCTAACGCCAACCACTCCGGGAGTGTAGTATGTGCTTTTTACGTGCCACCGACACAGGAGCCTGGTATCGATCACATTTGAATAGTGCTTTTTACATGCCAGTCAGGGGGTACTGGCATAGGCCACGGTCGGATGGTGCTTTTTACATGCCACCGGCATGGGATTCAGTCAGGCGGGCCCGGCATCAACCACGTTCGGATGGTGTATTTTACGTGCCACCGGCATGGGAGCCAGTCTGGGGGCACTGGTCACAGCTACGATATTGATTTTACTTGATTCAACAGGCCTTCTCAAGCATATCGTATTGCACGATGCATCAGGAGTACTCATAATTGGTCCAGATATGCGTGATTGCGATCTCACTTTAGTTACCTGGTCTTCTCAAACACAGCCTATCTCCAAAGGTCTCAGTCTCCTGTCATTGCCTCTGTGAAGCCCAATGGTCGAAGGTCATGCTTCACCACCTCATTCTGTGTCTTCCTGGGTCTACCTCTTCCACAGGTTCCTTCCACAGTTAGGAAGTGGCATTTCCTTATGCAGTTGTCCTCATCCATACGTAACACATGACCATACCAGCGCAGTTGTCTCTCTTGCACACCACATTTAATGCTTCTTATGTCCAACATTTCTCTCAGGGTGCTTACATTCTGTCGTGTATGCACACTGACATTACACATCCAGCGAATCATACTAGCTTCATTTTTTTCAAGCCTACACATGTTCTCAGCAGTCATGGCCCATGTTTCACTGCTGTGTAGCATGTCGGTTCGCACACATGCATCATACACCTACCTTTCATTCTGAGCGAGGGGCCCTTAGTTGCCAGTAGAGGTAGGATCTCTCTGAACTTTGCCCAGGCTATCCTTATTCTAGCCGCTACACTCTCAGAGCAACCACCCCCACTACAGACTTGGTCACCTAGATAGTGGAAGCTGTTAACTACTACTAGTTTCTCCCACTGGCATGTGATGGAATCTGTTTTCTGTACATCTTCAGTGTTTATTACCCTTGTGCATCTGCCACACACAAAAAGTATTTTTCTGGTTAACTTTCCTTGATATTGCTGTCCCTTTTATGTGTCCATAGCTTACACTGGGTACATTGTATGGAGTTTCTACCCATGCCTTTTCTACAGATCAAGCAGGGCCATCTATCTGAAGAGGATTGTGGTTTGACAGCCTTCCTACTTACTAAGACTTTGGCTTTTGCTAGGTTAACCTTAAGGCCCTTCGATTCTAGGCCTTGCTTCCACACCCTAAACTTCATCTCTAGTTCTGACAGTGACTTGGCTATTAGTGCAAGGTCATCAGCTTAGAGAAGCTCCCAAGGGCAGCCTGTCTTGAATTCCTCTGTTATTGCCTGGAGGACTATAATGAATAAGAGGGGGCTGAGGACCAATCCTTGGTGAACCCCTACTTCTACTTGGAATTCTTCACTATATGCATTGTCAACCCTCACTTTACTGACAGCATCTCTGTACAGGACTTGTACAGCTCTTACTCCCCAGTTTCCAGATTGACCACCAGATAAAGGATTGGGGGACCCTGTCAAAAATTTTCTCCAAGTCAACAAAAGCCAAGTACAGAGGTTTATCTTTGGTTAGATATTTCTCCTGAAGTTGCCTTACCAGGTATATAGCATCAGTGGTACTTCTACCTGGCAGAAAACCAAACTGCATCTCATCTAGGCTATCTCTCTCCCTAATTAGTTGGGCTATGACCCTCTTTGTAACTTTCATTACCTGATCGAAGTATTTGACACCCCTATAGTTATTTCTATCTATAATCATCACCTTTACCCTTGCAGCACTTAACTATGGTGCTGCTACATCAGTCATTAGGTATGACTCCTTCATGAACTACCTGATTTACGATGCAGGTGACAGGACCATAAACCACACTGCTTGATATTTTGAGTATCTCAGCAGTGATTCCTGATGGGCCAGGTGCTTTCCCTGTCTTCATATCCTGAATTGCTTTATCTACCAGGATACTATCGATTCGGGTAGCTGGTCCCTCAATTCGGTCAACTTTTGACAGACTCACCTTCTCCTATTCATTCTCCACATTCAACAATCTTTCATAATGGCATCTCCAAGCCTCTTTCTTTGGAGAATCATAAGATGCAAGGGTACCATCATCCATGCGAACACATTTCTCTTGTATGACATCATGGTTTTCTCTCACACTGTCTTGCAATCTGAAATACTTGGTCTTCCTCTAACCAGGTAGTTCACAAAGGAGCCATACCTAACGACTGGCATAGCAGTACCATAGTCAACTGCTACAAAGATAAAGGTGATGCTTTAGATAGAAGTAACTACAGAGGTATCAAACTGCTGGATCAGGTGATGAAAGTTACAGAGAGGGTCATAGCCCAACTAATTAGGGAGAGAGAGTCCACTTAGATGAGATGCAGTTTGGTTTTGTGCCAGGTAGAAGCACCACTGATGCTATATTCCTGGTATGTCAACTTCAGAAGAAATACCTAGCCAAAGATAAACCCCTATACTTCGCTTTTGTGAACTTGGAGAAAGCTTTTGACAGGGTCCCCCGATCCCTTATCTGTTGGGCAATGCGGAAACTGGGGACTGACGAATGGTTAATAAGGGCTGTACAGGCCCTACACTGAGATGCCGTTAGTAAGGTTAGGGTTGGCAATGAGTATAGTGAAGAATTCCGGGTAGAAGTAGGGGTTCACCGAGGATAAGTCCTCAGCCCCCTCTTATGCATCATAGTCCCCCAGGCAATAATAGAGGAATTCAAGACAGGTTGCCCCTGGGAGCTCCTCTATGCTGATGACCTGGCCCTCATAGCAGAATCACTACCAGAAGTAGAGAAGAAATTTCAGTTGTGGAAGCAAGGTTTAGAATTGAAGGGCCTTAGAGTCAATGTTGCAAAGACCAAAGTTCTAGTAAGTAGGAACGTGAACACATCACACACCACTTCAATCTGTAGAAAAGGTGTAGGTAGAAACTGCATAAAATGTACCCAATGTAAGCTATGGACACATAAGAGGTGCAGCAGCATCAAAGGGAGATTAACCAGGAAGATAGCTTTTGTGTGCGGCAGATGCACAGGGGCAATAAACACCATAGATGCTCAGAAAACAGATTCCATCACATGCCAGGGGAAGAAACTAGAAGTAGTTGATAGCTTCCGCTATCTAGGTGACTAAGTCTGTAGTGAGGAGTGGATGCTCAGAGTGTTACCACTAGAATAAGAATAGCCTGGGCGAAGTTCAAAAAGCTTCTACCCCTACTGATGACAAAGGGCCTCTCGCTCAGAGTGAGAGGTAGATTGTACGATGCCTGTGTGCGAACTGCAATGCTTCTCGGCAGTGAAACATGGATCGTGACTGCTGAGAATATGTATAGGCTTGAAAGAAATGAAGCTAGCATGATCTGCTGGATGTGTATTGTCAGTGTGCACACACGACAGAGTGTAAGTGCCCTGAGAGAAATGCTGGACATACAAAGCATTGGATGTAGCGTGCAAGAGAGATGTTTGTATTGGTATGCTCATGTACTAGAGATGAATGAGGAGAGCTGTGTGAAGAAGTGCCACTCCCAAACAATGGAAGGAATCCGGGGTAGAGGAAGACCCAGGAAGACATGGGATGAGTCAAGTACATCAAAATCAAAATCAAATGTAAATTGTAGTTGTGATCCCTGTGCCGGTGGCATGTAAAAAGTGCCGTCCGAACGTGGCTGATGCCAGCGCTGCCTTGACTGGCTTCCATGCCGGTGGCAAGTAATAAGCACCACCCGATTGTGGTC
>NC_068985.1:63958514-63962324 GCF_001194135.2 Octopus bimaculoides | reverse complement strand
TCTGCATTATATGGATAATTTATCCTGATCACGCTATTTATAGCATTATCACGCGTTTGAGAAATAAATTTATTTCTGTATCATAGTGCACCAGCATGACCGCAGCCACTTGGCTGAAACACATAAATAAATAAATATATATATATTTATTAGAAGGTTTGGAGGTGATGTACAGGAATTATATATTAGAAAAAATCACAAGGTACTCAGATACCACCCCAATCACAAAGAAAAATAAATGGAGAAGAAACAAAAACTGACACACACCAAGAAAAACCTTCAAAGCCCCAAGACTGGAACAAACTTCTAAACCAACGCAAACATGCTTATTGGAAAAGCATTCGTTGTAAGAACATAGCCAACATATACCAAAACTGGCAGGACAAGAAAAACCCAATACTCCCTAGAAAATTCCCTATCAAAGAAATAAGGGGTAAAACACTGGAAAAAACAAGAATACGTGCGAATCTAGCTCTATGCTGACTCGAAACTGAAATTTCCCTTCTACAAATATGAAGTTTACATCAGGAAGATAAGATTAAAACAATTGATGCCGTCATAATGGCTGAAATAACAGAGTGGAATAATAAACAAAACAAAGAAAAACTACACCAATTATGGAAAGAGGATACTAAATGAGAAGAGGAAAGATCCAGAATTATGTGGACCAAACAACAGGAATGGTTCTTAAACTACGAAAGGAACTATGGGGAAAAATCCATTATGAAAACAAAACCACCAAAACAAACAAAAAGATACAACAAACCAAAATCACAGACATATTGGACTCCCAGACATCCACATGAACCCTACCAAACACAAACCAAAAACCCACTCCTTACACTACCAAACCCCCCAATAAACAAACACATAAAATATGCAAGACAAACAAGACACATGCAACCAACAACCTATAATGCTTGGAGAGAACAAACAGAATATGAACAACCACCAACACATAATGCTGGACATCCTAAATGGATACATACATGGAACATAGACAAGTAGATAAAAATCAACACATAACCTACAATAAAAATTGAGGAAATCCAAACCATACAAACATCAACCTCATGCGAACTCACAAATTTGCAAGATGGATAGAAAACAACCACCACTATCAAAACAATACAAACACACAATATGAACCATTCAACTACCCACAAGGAAACTGGAATCCCAGGAATGGAAATTGGCCCAACAAATACAGAAGATGGGAAGAAAACAACTACCACAGACAAAACAACACATGCAGACCATATAGACCACCTCTGCCTATACAAGTAAACCTAAAACCTGAAAATGGAATTTAGAGACACAACAACACAGCCTCATTTTTAGGGAAAAGATACTTCAACCATACTCCAAACTCAACACACCAAAAATTTCGAATGAATACATGAAGCACATAAGACCCCCAAAATAATAAACCTATCTAAAAGAGAACTTAGCGAAAGTGAAATGAACCTACGACTAAAAGACCTCAAATTTACACCCACACCCACTCCAAGTCTCATAGAACTAAAAACTGATATAGACAACTTTAGCCGCCGCCTCCGCCTTATGGAATTCTTTGAAAATAAGGAAACAGAAGATAACTCAATCATAAGAAAAAAATCCCATTTCACCCATCACAAGAGATGTGACAAACACCTAGACGCATACATAAAGACAATCGTCAAATTCCCTCTCAACACATAAATGCAAACAGACCTCTGCAGAGGAGAAAAACAAGCCTTACAAATACTAAAAAATGACAAGTCGATCCTTTTAAAAGAAGCTGACAAAGGTGGAGCAATAGTAATTATGGATACAGATTACTACAAAGAAAAGATACTGGAGATACTTTATAACCAGACATACTACAAGGAGGAATCAACACAACCAGAGAAAGCAACATTAAAAAAAATTGGAACAGTAATCAATGAATACCAGGACTCCGTAGACAAGGAGAAAGACTATTTATGTAACTCAAGAACCAAAGAAAGCAATTTTTATGGATTACCTAAAATTCATAAAAGCTCTGAAATACAGAGAGCCATAAATGAACAGAGGAACCATTATATAAGAATACAAAGGCCCGCAGACCTCACAACGAGACCCATAGTTGCAGAGCCCCAAGCACCCACACAGCAACTAAGCCACTTCATAGATGTACTCCTCAAACCTTTATGCCCACTGATACCAATCTACATATAAGGGATGACATAGACTTCCTCACACACATTCCAAATACGGTTCCGGAAAACACCATACTTGCAAGCTTCGATGTCACAAACTTATACACGAATATACCACACACCCTGGGTCTGGAAGCGATAAAACATTGGGTAGAAAAATACAGGGAACTCATAGATAAACGTTTCAAAACAGACTTTATCACCAAAGCCACCCAATTAATACTTGAAGAGAACACATTCTCATTTAACAACAAGTCATACCGACAGATAAAGGGCTCGGCTATGGGTACAGAATTCGCACCTTCATATGCCAACCTAGTGATGGGTTTCCTTGAAAACAAACTATACAATGAAATAGGGAATGTCTTTGAACACAACTTCAGAGAAGACATCAAGAAAAAGTGGAAACGCTACCTCGATGACTGTTTCATCTTTTGGAACAGATCAGAAGAAGATCTACGAATATTTCACAACATCCTCAACACACTGCACCCATCTATCCACTTCATGATAAATACCAACTGCAACGAACTTCCCTTCCTAGACATCAACATCAAGATACACAATTCCATCGTCACAACAGACATCTACTACAAAAAAAAAACTGACACACACCAATATTTAAATTTCTACTCCTGCCACCCATCCCACATAAAAAGAAACATTCCATATAGTATGGCAAGACGCATATGCAGCATAGTGACTGACTCACAGACACGCCACAAAAGACTAGAGGAACTTAAAAACTTCCTACTAGAACAAAAATACCCACTCACATTAATAAAAAAACAGAATCTCAAGAGCAATGAAACTGGACATCATACAACTCAGAACTCCAAAAAAGAAAAACAAAGAAGACATCATCCCTTTCATAAATACACACAACCATGGAATCACCAACATGTTTCACATGACCATTTGAAGTCACCAGCCACAAAGAGAAGGTTCCTGTCATTCGTCGGCGAGGTAGTCTGCAAGAGGGTGTCATAAAATCGGTCTTTCTGTCCATCGGATAGCCCGGGCTGAGGGGCATAGGCCGAGATAATGGTTGCTAGCCCATGGTGAAAGACTAATCTAATCTTAAGTATTCTATTGCATACTCTAGCTACCTCGATTACCTTATCCACTCATTTCTCTGCAAGAAGTATACCCACGCCCCTGACCCCGTGTGTGTTCCCTGCCCAGAAAATCTTGTATCTGTGTTCTTTGCCTGTGAGGAACCTAGCGGAACCGCCTCTCCACCCTACTTCTTGGATGCAGCAGATATCGACACATCTCCGTTCAAGCATCTCAACAATTTCACCAGACCTACCTTTCAGTGTGCCGACGTTGAGAGTGCCAACCCTGAAGGTGTGGGAGGTATGGGCCCGTGAGACCCTGGGGCAGGGAACAGTAGCGTCAAGTACCTGAAAAGAAAGCTCGCATTTTGCAAAAGTCATAAACAATCAGTAGCATTCATTTCAGCCTGCATCTACTACACTATCGTATTTTGCACAATATGATCGCTGCCTTACATAGGGGATAAACCCTAAGTGGGGGTGGGGCTAATGGCGTGAAGCCTTTAGAAGTGTTCATTGGAGACAGCCAAGGACTGACAGTACTGGTGGAGAAGATAGGAACTTCCGGTACT
>NC_068985.1:63953439-63958371 GCF_001194135.2 Octopus bimaculoides | reverse complement strand
ATTTAGGTCGAGTGGGGGAATTGGGGTGCGCGCGCTAGTTTTATAGTCCTGGCGAAGCAAGGGGTTAATCGAAAGAGGGAGGAGAAAAGAGAGAGAGTGGGATCGAGGGAGACAGTAAAGCGGAGAGGGTTAGGCCAGAGCATTAGGGAGATAGAGAGATATTCTTTTGGGATTTCTGTCGCATAGAGACAGTAAATATTGAATGGTAGAAATATAGAATTGAGAAATAAGAATTTTCGGCCAGCTA
The DNA here is from genome assembly GCF_001194135.2 of Octopus bimaculoides. Taxonomy (NCBI): domain Eukaryota; kingdom Metazoa; phylum Mollusca; class Cephalopoda; order Octopoda; family Octopodidae; genus Octopus; species Octopus bimaculoides. Next base: position 63,958,124 of record NC_068985.1, on the reverse strand, counting down.
GATCTAAGCCAGAATTATAGAGATAAGTAACTGTGTGATATAGATTACAAATTAAAATACAAGAATTAAGACATGTTCGTGCAGGGGAGAAAAAAACCAAACTTTACAAGTTTTCCCTCTATATCAATTAATAATAACATAAATCAGCAGTAACACATCAACAAAGAAATATCCTTCATAACCAAATTCCAACCACATTTAAATTTTTGTGAAAGAGAAAGGAAGACAACTACCACCAACACAACTGCCACCTTTGCTAAAGTCATTACAGTGGCTACTACTTGTAAGATGGACAACTGTTTTAGCCTCTGTGATCCCTAGCTACTACCACTAATATCCCTACCTGCTGCCCCTTTCACTTACAGTTAGCCACTACTGTTGTTAACAATTACCCACCAACAATCAGAAAGAAATGAAATACAGCATCATGTAATCTTTGTAAGGAGAGCATGTGAACTTCCTGAAATGATATGGAAGATTAATTTAATTTATTTCAATTTATCTTACCTTTTATTTTAAAGCAATCAAAATTTGTAGCTGCTTAGTTAAAAATGTAAATACTTTCTTACTTTTTTTCTATTATCAAAGTTTTCACAGCATTTTCTTTTTATTCTTCTCATATGAATTTGCTCATGTGAAATCTCTTCATCTTTTAAATATGTATGTATGTGTGTATGTGTGTGTGTGTGTGTATGTGCATGTTTGTTTGTTGCTGTAACAAGAACAGTGACACCTATTTCAAAAATTTCTTAACAAGCTATTGGTCAAAACATAGGTGGCTGTGTCTGTTAAAACACTTTCCTGGTTTTTACATCATCCCTACATTCAAATAATAAACTACATTGAGAAAGAGTGAGAAGGTCTTCAAGAACTTTTGTTAATATTTTATGATTTCCAAACTGTCAAGTTAACCTAATTAGTGAGGTGTTAAGTCATTAATTCAAATGGTGATGTATATTGGTTTGGGTTTTGTTTTGTCTAAAATTGATCCCCCCCCCCATCACCACCTCACAAAACAAATGACCAACCAAAAGAATCTCAAGATTTCTACAACATATTTTATACAAGAATTTATTTCTATGTAGTATGAAATCACTTCAAATTAGTTTTTTATTGTTGTGGAATATGGTAGAAATATTTACAAGTGTCGCTTTCATTCAGACCATTGGAAATCCTTTCTGGAATCAAGAAAAGTCAGGAACAAAACCTCAAGTTGATATGACTCATGCTGTCATTTAGAGATATATACAGAGTTTCTACTTTCTGATCTCTTTTAGTGGTGGAAGCTAGGGTGCTTTGTTTTTTGTAAAAGTAATGATCTAGCTGTATTCCAATATTCTAGATAATAACTGTAAATTGAAAATTGATTGTAGATGGGAACTGTAATATAGAACATTTTAAAGAGTTCAATGAATAAAAATCAAGAGGAGAAAGGGATGGAGAGAAAGAGTGAGGAAAGGAGGCAGTTGATAAAGTAAATATTGATAATGGTGAATCATGTACATTAATAACTTAATACTAATACATTGGATAGCAACAGAAATGAAGAAGTAGAAGATGGTGCTGCAAAAAGAAATTTATTAAAATTTTTTCCAGTCTATGAATTAATCATTAGATGGTTCTGCATTTAAATATCACTTTATCTGTCTTCATAATTTACATGTCTTGTGGAAGAGAAACTAGTTTCATCATTGTACATGAAATAGTTCTACTGGTGTTAATAGGAGATTGCATAACTGGGCATAAGAAGCTATGTACAATATGGAAAAACAGGCACCATTGCAAAATGCCATTATTATACACTTCCAAAGCCATTTACCACCATCTCTGTGCCTAGTGAGTTGTCAGATTTGCCTTATCACAATAACTCCAATTATATTGTTATACCTCTTACTGCACATCCAAACCCCTTTAGTACTTCAATTCAACTAATTAGTTGGAGCTCTACCAGTTCTATGTTAACTATTCCTAATAGTACTCCCGTCCTATCAAAGAAGCTAGGTGAGTAACTTTTAAATCATTGTCGTAAGCAAATCCCTCAACATTTCACACATGACATTAACTCAAAGCCCCAAGTCTCCTAACTAATTCAGCACTGCAACAAGAAAGAACATCTAGGTTGCTTTAAAATATTAAACTTCATCATCTCTGTAGACTGCTCCCAGTGAACATACCTCCTTGTAAAGACTGCATCGCAAAGATTGGTTCTCCGCTTTAGCTCCAAACAACTACTAACTCTCAACAGCTCAGGTGAGGCCCATAATGGAGTACCACCCATACATCTAAAAGGCTCTCTACACCTACCAACATACACATACACACATCATAGACACCACAACCAAGTAACTGGCATGAAGTCCCTTCCCAACACACTCCAATTTGTGGACCACAGACATGCAAGGTCTCTTCTCTCTAATTTTACTACCACTACTACAATGTCCTCTGTACACTTTAGGACCACAAGGAGCATCCTGTGCACTAAACAGCACTTATAGCTTGGTTTCTGTGAAGTAAAAATGTTAGTATTGCTGCTCTTTCAGAGACAAGCTAAAAAGATTCTGGTCAGCTGAATGATGTAGTTGGAGGGTACACCTTCTTCTGGTTTGGTAAACCTGAGGCAGAAAAACAGGGAATCTGGTGTGGGTTTTGCTATTAGTAATGATATTGTATATAAACTAGAATCCTTACCAAATGTAATTAATGATTTGTCTTATGTTATTGTGAGCCCCAATTAGCTTAGAAAAATATGCTACACTAGTAAGTGCGTATGCACCTACATTTGATTCTAGAGATGCAATTAAAGATAAATTCTATTCTGATCTATGAATATTACTGAACCAAATTCCTAATCAAGATAAAATTTTTCTTTTAGGGAATTTTAATGCCCATGTTGGATTAGATTACCAAGAATATTTGGCCTAGAAAGCTTATTGCAGTGAATGAAAATGAGATTTGTGTTTGAAGCATGTGCTTAGTTCTTCATTTATGAAAAAATTTTGAAAGCCTCAATTTCATATAAAAAAATACATATTAAAATTGAAATTTATAAAATTTTTTTACTCAACTTAGACATGAATAATTGCTTTCTTTTAGTAAAGGTTATATAATTCTAGCTAAATAATAAACAGCTTTCTTTATTGTCATATAGATATTACTATCCAAATAAAGGGCTACATATGAATATATTTCTTTATTGTGGTGTTACTGTTGTAAATGATATGCAGTCATTGGTGAGAAACATTTTCTTGTGCAGAGAGATTATTAATAATTTGGTTGATAAGACTGAAAGATGTAAAGATGTGTCATGTAATATAATACTTAAGACAGGCAAAAGTGAGATGAATAATTTCACAAAGTTAGTATAAACTTCAGAGACTTTAACTCACCTCAAAGAGGAAAGATGATCCTGTCGAATGTTTCTGGCTTTGTAATTTAGAAGACATGTCATAAGGTGTTTAATAATCATTTCAGCTTTAATTCTGTAAGCAATAAGGTGAATGTAGTTGAGAATTGCCCAGTTTTTGTGTCAGTTGATAAGGAGACACAATAGTTTATCAATTTTCTGTGATGGAAATCTGCAGGGTTTAACTTAGTAGTATGCAAAAGTGGACACTGTTAATTGAAAATTTAACTTTAACTGTTAATTCATTAACCAAAAAGTTAACTTGAATAATTGTTAAGGAAGTTATCGTTAAACTGTTAACATCAATTTTTATCATAAAAAATAACCCCCAAAAATCAATTTCTGCTCTAAAACCATTGAAAAACACCTTTAAAAAGTGCCAAAACTATAAAATCTGTTAACCTCAATTTAATTGAAGTTAATGGAAGCTAACTCAACTTGAGTTAACGGAAGTTAAATGTAATGAATGTTAATTTTTCCAATAATGATTTCCAAAGTTAACTTAAAAATGTTAAATCATTAACGAAAATGTTAATTTCATTAATTAATGAGCAATGGCTTGGTGCCCAGGTTTGATAGTATGACAACTAGTAATTGATTTATTGATGTTAATATCATTATCATCTCATTAGTTCCATACATACATGAGGAAACTAACAATATTAACTCAGAAATGGAAGAAATCTTCATATTTGATGAGTGTTGCATATAACGCAGTTTGAGTTTTATCTTGCAGGAATCTGGTTAAAATAATAATAATAATAGTTATAATGATGTTGACCTATTCAGTTTCATATTCCCTCCATATTGAGAATGGGTGAGGGGAAAAATCAATGTATTTTTGGAAGAAGCTAACAGTTAAAATGTTATTTCTGTTATAAACAGAAATGGTCATGGGTATTTATTTACTTCTTCCTCCTCTTCTCTCTTTTACAATTCTTCCAAAAGACAAACAGTTTAATATGTATTTATACTTGTGTGTGTGTTATTCTAAATTGTATATGTCAATACAAACTTTGTACACATCATTATATACTGAAATTTGTTTTGTTTCTGTTTCAGGTAAGTACCATCTATAAGGAATTACTTTGTCTTGCTGGAAATTTGCCAAAATGGATTTTACAGGCTGAAATGGTTGCAACTGAGGTTTCATTTTTTTTTTTTTTACAATTAAGTTTTAGCTGTAAAAAATATTCCTGTTGGTGATAGAGAGGCTACATTCAAAACGGAAAAAATTTTTTTTTTGCCTTTTTAATTCTTATTTTTTAAACTGTCATTATAT
>NC_068985.1:63937300-63952829 GCF_001194135.2 Octopus bimaculoides | reverse complement strand
AAAAACCATCAACGCATTGCTACAAAAGTAATTTTGTTTTAATTAATTCTGTTTGCTTATTTGATTGACATGAGAGTAAGATAAGTTTCTTCCATAATTCTCTGTGAATTTTCTGTAAACCAAAATGGCAGTCTGGTTATCATTGACTTTTGAAACTTTGTGAAACCAGAAGTCAGTCCTTAACATATCTATCAGAACTTCAGAGGCTTTTTTTGTATACTTTTTTTTAAACAAGCAGGTTAGCACAACCTAAATAATGTATTTTACATTATTTCTGTTGTTCTAATATGCTTGTTTTAGAAAAAAAATATACAAAAAAAAAAAAAAGAAAGAAGGAAAGAGGTTCTGATTGATATTTTAAGAACTTTTGCTTCATTTTGGTTTCACTTAATAAATGAAGGATAAATCTTCTCATAGTTAGGACACCTGTCCAGGAACATTCCCAGCACCTCCATTAACTATTATTCATAACTAGATAAATAAGAAGTATAATTGTATTTTCAAACTAAACACTAAAACATTTGTATTGGATTTGAACTGAAAACCTATGAATTGGTTAGTTAATAATTCTTTACCTGTTCCTCAGTCATTTTCCATTGAATGTTTCTGGGGAACCTCGGAAGATAACTACAGTTTAATAATCTAAAAATTCCTGCTCTTGTGAAACATTATCTCACAAAACTGTACCTCAGTTTCTATTGATTTTATTTTAATGGTAGACAGTATAAAACTAAGAACCAGTGATTTGATTGTTTGATGTCACCTAACAGCTAAGAGAATAATAATAATAATAATCCTTTCTACCAATAATTATTAATAATATTATTTTATCAATAATTATACTATTAATAATAGACCATTGTTATCATTATTATTCTATTATAATAATCATGAATAATAATAAGGAATCTTTTCAGACCTTGTGCCTATGTAGGCACAAGGTTTGAAATTTTGGTGGAGGGAGCCAGTTGATTACATCAACCTTAGTGCTTGACTGATACTTATTTTATTGACCTCAAAAGGATGAAAGGCAAAGTCAACCTTGGTGGAATTTGAATTCCGAATGAAAAGGGCGAGAATAAATACCATGTCGTTTTCTCTGATGTTCTAATGATTTTACAGGACATATGCTCTTCGGTTCTGTAATAACCTTCCTCCCCAAACTCTGCAGTTACTGCAATATATGGACTTGCAACCATTCTAATTCCAGTACCTTGAAAAATGATTAATGGTCTGCAGAACTGGAAATCATTGACATATTGCATAACAATAAATCAAGAAGTCAGAAAATAGAAAAATGACTTCAAATTTAGAAAGAACCATCAAATTTCATATTAATAAAACCATTGGAATCTTCATTTAATTCTGGGAACTAGAGGAAATGGAGTGGGAAGGGTTTAAACTTGTAGCAGCCAGTTCTTTCTACTATAGGCACAAAGCCCTGTGCTGAACTGGTCCTCATTTTATCAACCCTGAAAGGATAAGTCAAGCTTGTCAGAATTTTAACTCGGAACATAAAGCCAGAAGAAATGCTGCTAAGCATATTGTCTGGTGTGGTAATGATTCTGCCAGCTTACCAATTTAATAATAATAGTAATTACAAATTTTAAAAGGAAAATGTGCCAGTCGTTCTTTACAAAATTAATTCCCTGAAGTTCTAAAACCTTTACAGAATTTCAGACAAATTTTGAAGTATATTCTGTTTGACTCACATAGAAACAATGGAGTGTTGGATAACATAGCTTGTGCAATATATTGTGCTTGAGCAATTTACTATGTTTGGGCAATATACTGTGCTTGAGAAGACCTGTTGAGTCAAGTGAAATCATTGTTGTGGCTGATGCCAGTACTGCCTGACTGGCACCCGTGCCAGTGGCATGTAAAAGGCACCATCTGAGCATGATTGTTGCCAGAGCATGATTGTTGCTGTGCTGGTAGCATGTAAAATGCACCATTCAAGCGTGGTTGATACCAGTACCACCTGACTGGCCCCCATGCCAGTGGCATGTAAAATGCACTCACTAGACTCTCAGAGCGGTTGGTGTTAGGAAGGGCATCCAGCTGTAGAAACCTTGCCAGATCAGATTGGATCCTGGTGTAACCTACTGGCTTGCCAGTCCTCAGTCAAACTGTCCAACCCATGCCAGCATGGAAAGCGGATGTTAAACGGACGGTGAGGATGATGATGTATACATTTCTGTTCCTTGTTTTCCAAGTTCAATTTCCACTGAAGTAACTCTGCCTTTTATCTTTAGTGGGTCAGTAGAGTATCAATGGAAGATAGTGGACTGGCTCTTAACATTCTGAGTTCCAATCATATCATGGCCTACATGGTTGGTAAACTTGATCTGTTCCCATGGTACCTTGGGTGACTTAAGCAGAGTCAACTCTGTTGCAAATGTCTTGGCCCAAGTCTTTGATTTCAGGATACTTCTTTCCCTCTCTACCACCAGTCTTGGTGACCCTTGGTGACCTTCTCAGCAAATGATAAAAAAAATGAAATAAAATAAAAACAGTTGTTAGTAAATACTTGGGTTAATTGTTCATACCCAGAACATTTGAAATTACCTCCTTTGCCCATACTTTTCTTTTAAACTTTTACAAATGTTCCAGTTAACCATCAGGGCATCAGTCCTATCAGTCTAGGAATGTGACCTATAAAGGTCATTAGTACTGTCCTCTGCTCCTCCTCTGATCAACTTAGAGATAAATAACTATATGTATAATCAGTCCTGAGTAGTTTTTCTTGAATTTTTTTTTTACTGTTTTCTAAATGTTATATATGTGGGGGTCTCTCTATCCACAATGAAATTCTATTGAGAATAAGTATGAAAATGTTTTTATTTCCAATAGTCTTGCTAATGCCCTTATTCTTGCTTTCAGCAGAGTGATTCAGATATCATTTGAGAAAGAAGTCAAATAACCAAGTTGGCAGCCACAAAACTTCATTGAATCTTCGGCATTCTTTTTGTCAGTTGCTGAAGAGAATGTTTTATCAGTAAATTCTACCAAATAGCTGCAATGTTTGTAGATTAGAATCTTTCAATGATATATCCTGAATACCCTGGAGACATTACTCTATGAATGAGCGTTTCTTATATAATGTTAGTTTTTCAAGTTTTTGCACATGTGCAAGACACAAATGTGTGTATGTGTATTTATGTGTCTTTTTTTCTTCTTTGCACTTTGAATGTCTGTTGACACTTATTGTTGGCAGTATGCTGCTTCTTGATCTACGAAAGCTTGTTTTTGTTTCTTTGCTTACCTAATGTTTTCTGATTATCAGTCAGTCATTGGATTATGTTAGAAGAACCCCTTGGTAGTTCTTCTCAGTCTAGTGACCATGACTGGCAGTGATGTTAAGTGCCAGTCATGGTCTCCAGATTTAGAATTATTCTCTCTGATTAGTTTTCTCAATTTCAATCTTAACTCACTCAGCTTAATTCAGTTTTGTTTTTCTTAGTTGGCAATTGTAAATTTAGTCTTTATGAAGATGTAGTAACTATTATGAGAGAAGTATACCCTTTCCTCTTATTATATTTGTGTACTAATCTCCACCTGTGAAAACATGTATATATATTCACACATGGTTGCACACACTCACACACTTGCTGCTCTGGCTCTGTTGAGACAGTTGTTCAACAAGTAATAAGAGATCAAGTACTCTTTCTTCTACACCCCTCCTCTTCTGCACAACCCAGTAACAATCTCTTGGCTCATTGCACTTAATCCCACACATACTCTTTTTCTATCCCCTTCTCTTCCCTCTTTTTCTTTTCTCCCTTTCCACCCTCCCCTCACACCTGTTCTTTTGTAAATGATATGAATTAGTATTGTCTGCTCCAAATAGCTATACTAGCAGCACTACACAGCAATGTGGTAAACACCACTGTACATTAATAAGATGATTTTACACACACACACACACACACACACACACACACACACACACACACACACACACACACACACACACACACACACACACACACACACCTATGTAGTTAGATGGAAACTAATTTTTTTTAAGTGGCTGTGTATTACTGGCAGTAATATCTAAACAGACTGCTGTGTAATATGTTTTAACAGTTTGTTAAATAACCAATTAAAAGAAAATAGTCTTTAATGAACTGACATGAATCCAGGCAAAGTCTTTTGAGCTGTTATAAAAATTGTCAATAGATTAATTGAAATAAGAAAGGTTTTCTGGAGATGAAATCAATATACCATTTTGACCAGAATTAAATCTGTTATAAGGTTTCAAGAAATTGTTTTCAATGTTTCTTTCTTCAGTTTGACATCACCATACTTACACATATAACCATACCTATACATCTAACCATACCTATACCTATAGTAGTAGATGTTTGAAGATGGTTGAACAAATGACTCTTGGAATCCCTCTAAATACACATAGGAATTTGGTGACCAAACATATATTATAGAAGGTATTACTACAGAGTGCCATACAATGGAGAGAAGCACAGTTTGAACACACAAAAGCACACTGTTTGCTTCATCATTTTCATGTCAAAATAAATTTTTTCCATAGAAAATTATATACCATTTGAAAGTTCTAGATATGAATTCTCTTCTCATATGGTTTTAATTAAAATCTGACTGTTACATATCATGTCAGAGTCATTCAAACACCCTGTATTTCCATGCATTTACAAATTTTTTTTTTTTTGCTTTTTTTACTACCTGTTGGTAGCCCTAAGTGTAGTTGAGCATGCTGGAGCACTATAACTTGTGTTGAAAATCATACAGTCATGAAAAGGAATGATTTTGCTTTATTTTGATATAAAAATTGATGAGGGTAGGTTAGATGATCATTGTGAAATATAAAAGCAAAAATTTTATCATTAATTTTCACTTAGAAAAACATATTTTCTTCAAGATTTTTATGTCATAAGAAAGAAAAAGTTCTTGTGACTTCAGTATAGTCGTTACCAAATCTAGCCACAAAATGGTGAAAAGTACAGTCAATAAAAGAGGATGGTATACTGACACTATTCATCAAACTGAAGTATTTGCACGCAGCAAAGGATCAAATGGAACACTAATACAAGGCTTCAAATATCAAGTTTCAGCTATAATTTCAAGAAATGGGTGAACTATATACTAAATAAATTTATACTTCTACAAAACAAATGCACTAAATTGAGCTACAAGCTCTTTAGACCCCAAGATAGTTGTATTGAAAATGTTTATTCCCTCTTGCTATCTTAATGTGTTTGAATTTTACCTAGTTAATATTCTTATACATGTAAATTTTCTTTATCTTTAAGAAATATTGCTCACAGTTTGCCAATAAAGATTATATTCTGCAATGAATGTATCTTTGGAGACAAAGTCAGATGTAATGTAATTTTTGTTAACAAATTAACATTCATTACATTTAACTTCCATTAACTCAAGTTGAGTTAGCTTCCATTAACTTCAATTAAAGTTTGCTGTAACTTTAATTTACATTTTTAATGCTTAAAACAAAGAATTAGTTTTCACATTTTGCTTGTTTTTTAATCTAGATCTACATGCAATTCTGAGAGGGCACCAGGTTATCATTTGATGTGTTAGAAACAACAGCTAAATCTCCCTTAAACCACACACCTTTTTGTTAGAAAATATTTTCAAAATTATTTTTCATTGGAAAATAAAGTGCAAAAACAAACAAAAGCTTTCTCAAATTTTTTTTCATAAAACGCTTATCCCCATCATTTTCAAGGCTGTGATGTAAAACAAAGTTGGAAAAACTCCCTGTCCAAATGGAGAAAATCCAATGTAAGTGGACATATAGATCCAAAACTCTACCACTTATACTCATTTTTATTAGCCCATTAAAATTTTATTGAAATGGTGTCCTGTCCAAAAATCTCAGGTTTTATTTAGTTCTATATGTGCCAAAACTCAAGTTCCTGTAGCTTGTACTTTTGGATTTAACTAGGTCTGAAGGCACTGTGAAATTGACTGTTTGTGACATGTAATGAAATAAGCTTTATATAAATGTTTTTTAAAATGCCTTTAAAAAAAACGCTCTCTTTTCAAGAATCTAGAAAAAAAAATATGCAGCTGCTTCCCATGGTCACTATTGTGTAATTTGAAAATGATTATCACCTCAATTTCAAAGATATGACATCACAATTATGGCTAATTATTCATTTAGGCCAATTAGGCAAGATGTTGACCAATTTGCTTACCATTCAAATTGTCATATTTCCTAAGATATTCATCTATATTTCAGAAAGGAGGTATCAAAATGTTTCTTTTTGGATGTTCTCCAAGAAAAACACAGTAGAAATTACATTCAAATATTTTCAAAATTTCATAGTAATACCTACTTAATAAAAGATAATGGAACCATTTAGATATCACACTGCTTTTTCAAATGTGGATTTGATGTAAATTCCTGTTGTAATTAACTCAGGAATGCTTTTATAGCTAAATGTTCAGTTGAACAGATGTGTTTGTTTTTAAATTGTTGCCATCTTTCCCCATCACCATCTATCTTCTCTGTCTCACTTTCTCTATTCCAGACAGACAAAAAGACAACCAGGTGTAGTTTGTGGGAGATTATTCTAAGAATAAAAGTGAGATAAATCTTCCCTGTGAAATGGTGGATAATATCTCATCATTATTTCAATATACTTTTCCATGCTTGCATGGATTAGATGAGACCGTGTTGAAGCAGAATTTCTATAGTTGGGTAGCCTTCCCATTGCCAACCCTCACCTGTTTCCAAGCAAACTAATAATTCCATCAGTCTATCAAGCAACAAACAGCCCAGACATGCATTTTCAGAAAACTTCAAACTAACAACTCTGTATGAATGTTGGCAACTTGTTTATAACCATAGAGATGAATAGGCAATTTTTTAGACAATGTAAAAATATATCACTTCACCTATTATCTTATGCTATTGAATGTGATGGTTATAATAAAAATTACATAGGACAAATGCAACATACTATGAAAAAGAGATTCAATATACATTGGCAAAAAACAAATGTAAGATCTTTATACCGGATAGATTCCACTAAGTGAACATATAAACTTACATGCAACAAGCAAATCATCAAAATTGTTAGTTTTCATAGAGATCAAATACAGATGAATAAAAAATTTATGTTCATTAAAAATACAAACCACAACCTAATAAGCTATAACAACATATCAGATGCTATGTTAGTTCATATTTTCACACACAAATGCATATACACGTCTATATACACAGACGATTAAACCTTTTCTCTAATTTTAGCTATTCTGACAACCTCTTGTTCATGCTTTGGCTTTAAATTTTGGTATGTTTATCTTCTATATTGTTCCATGACCTATTCTGCAAACATAAAATATAATTTTTATTTATACTGTCACATATAGATTCACTGAACTACTACAACCTTAACCAATTGCCTGCCATGAGCCCCATTTGGGGATCTACTAAAAACAGTCTCACTGCCAGTTGCTTGTTGTATTTAAAGTGAATTGCTTATGTGCATTGCATTTGCAGAGGTGTGTTTAACAATATTTAGTAGTTAAAGTTTGTAATTATTAGCTCTGGCTAATTCTAGAAGACATTTTATGTCATGAATTGCAATTTTTGAACTACAAAAATATTGACTGTTTTGAAAACGTTTTTTCTTTTTTGTTTTGCATTTCTCATCTGTATCATTCATTGATGTTTCATACACATTCACGTTTGACACTATAGTTTAAAAAAAAAACTAAAACTTTTGTTATTGCAATTGAGTAGAAAAGGATAGATATGCTTTTTTCAGCGATCCCCATTTGGGACTTTTCGAAAAATTTATAATTTCCAAAATAATTCACATATGAAGAAAAATTTAAATGCTATATATTATATTAACTCCCAAGACACCTGGCAAAACCAAAAAATATGAATAAAAAAATTTGGCAGTTAATGGGTTAACTTTTGGCATAACTACCATTCATACAGGCATTCTGAAACTCTGAACTTGTACCCAGCTTTAACCATCCAGAATGTTCTCCAACACCAGTCAGAGTCAAAACGAAATAATATAGCTCCAGGTCCTTCTATCTCACATCCTTTTTGAACATCATGAACTTGTGAAACTAGTGTAGTAAATATAACTATATCTTTTCAAAGACACTAAATGCATTTCCAACTTTTCTTTATATGAAAAGTAGTCTATTTTCTTGTTGCTATCTGTCTTTCTATTCGATTTTTCTTGTAAAATGTGGCACCTTGGGCAAGTATCTTCTACTCTAGCTCTGGGCCAATCAAAGCCTTGTGAGTGGATTTGGTAGACAAAAGCTGAGAGAAGCCCATTGCATATATATACACATACATACATGCATATATATATGTGTGTGTGTGTGTGTGTGTGTGTGTGTGTGCACATGCACCTGTGTTTGTTCTTCTCCATTGCTTGACAACCAATGTTGGTTTTGTTTACATCACTATTGTGCAGTTTGGCAAAAGAGACCAAAAGAAAGTACCAGGCTTAAAAATGAATATTAGAGTTGATTTGTTTGATTAAATCCTTCAAAACAGTGCCCCAGTGTGGTCATAGTCCAGTGACTTGTAACAAGATGAAAGATATGGATTAGTATTACCTTGTGTCTATATAGCTGTACTAGTTTGTTGTTATGGTAACATTTAGTATATGATTTAGTATTAGGTCATCAAGTATGAAGTTTGTAGAAAAGAAAAAAAAATGTTTGCTAATGTTTTATAAATACAAGGAATAGTTTTATTCATCAAAGTATGCACCCATATTGTCAGTACACTTTTGCCATTTCAGCAGTAGCTTGTTCAGTCCGGAACTGTAAAAGCCTAGCAATCTAGAGTCAATAAAATCTTGGATGGCCTGTTTTATCAAAAAGTTATCCAAATTCTGGATGAAGTGGTAGTCAGTGGGGGGCAAGATCAGGTGAGTATGGTGGATAATGGAGAACTTCCAATTCCAACTCCTGTAGTTTCGCCAATGTCATTTTTGTGATGTGTGGGTGTAATCTGGCATTGTCTTGCAATAAAATAGGAGTGGATCTGTTGACTAATCTAGGCTGTTTTTTTTGTAAGTTTCTGCATCATTTGGTCCAGTTGGCTGCAGTATACTTCAGCTGTGATTGATGAGCCAGGTTTAATGATATCATAATGGATCACACCTGTGCCAGACCACCAAACACACACCATCAACATTTTCTGATGAATTTTGCTTTTTGGACTGTATTTTGGTGGCTCGTCTTTGTCCAACCATTGCGCTGAACATTTACGGTTGTTGTATTGGATCCATTTCTCATCACACATTGCAATTCGATTCAAAAATGATTCATTTTTGTAACGAGAAAGTAGCATAATGCAGGCTTGCAAATGCTGTTTCTGATTTTCATTGAGTCCATGTGGAACCCACTTATCCAACTTTTTCACTTTACCGATTTGAACTAACAGAGTCAATATTTGCTTGCTAACACCAAACAACAACTATAATTCATGGGCACTTTGAGATGGATCTAATTTGATGGTGGCTTTCAGTTTGTCATTATCCGCCTTTGTTTCTGGTTGACCGTGTTGCTCATTTGTGAGGTCAAAGTTACCAGAACAAAATTTTGCAAACCAATTTGATACTGTCTGCTGTATAATAACATTAGAATGAAATACCCCATTAATATTCTGAGCTGTGTGTGATGCTGTATTTCCAAGAAAGAACTCATATTTCAAAACTGTATGAATTTCCAACTTATCCATCTGTGAACAAAAATAGCAAGAAATGATTTATAAATACTTTATAAAGCACAAAATGAGTTAGAATAAAGAAATAGATGTCAGCTTTCTAACAAAAAATAAAGATTGTCAAAATATAATAATGGCGCAAATGAGCAGCTGTCAAAGATTACCATACACCTTACTCCAAATTTCATACTCGATGACCTAATATTATCACCAAATCCATTCACTTATAGTTTTGGCCCTCGTGCCGGTGGCAATTAAAAGCACCCACTACACTCTTGGAGTGGTTGGCGTTAGGAAGGGCATCCAGCTGTAGAAACTCTGCCAAATCAAATTGGAGCCTGGTGTCGCCTCCTGGTCCACCAGTCCTCAGTCAAATCGTCCAACCCATGCCAGCATGGAAAGCGGATGTTAAACGACGACAATGATGATGATGATTATTTATTCAAGTCAATAAAAATGCACTCTCATTGCAGTTTTCTCTTTGTTCTTCTTACTATAACAATTGGAAACTAAAAGTAGATACTTTATGTGGCTTCAGTTGTAGCTTTTTTCTAAATAGAGCACATTAGAAGTCTTTTGAAGGATTTGGTCTGGTTGAAAAGGCTGTTCGTTTGATATATTGGGTACTCCACGACCAGTGATATTGATGTGGTGACTGTCCCTCTTGGACAGGTGCATGAGAAACATAGGCAGGGAAAGAATTTCAGTGGGAAGGATTGGAAGAGTGTGGCTGGAAGTAAAGATTTATTTATGTGGGGTCTTAAGAAAGCCGTTGTTCGTGTGAGATTTTGGGAACGGTTATTATTGTGGGGCTTTTGAGCAAAGTGGTTATTAGTATGGGTGTCCAGTAAAAGGGGTATTGTGGAATGGTGGATACATTATGGTGGACAAGAGGATCCCTGTAATTGAGTGTTGGTGAAACTCTGAACATTATTGGTCCCACTTAAAATGTTGGGTCCATACATTAAAAATCATTGAAGGAACAATGAACACATTGCTTCTGATCCTGGCTTTATTATTTCACTTATTAACCATTGTGTTGCAGTGTGTGTATTTGTGTGTGTGTGTGTGTATGTATGTTTGTATGTATGTATGCATGTACAAGCACATGCGTGTGTGTTGTTAAGTTGTGTATGTGATGGATGGAGGAGAATGCATTTCCTATGTAGTACCTGGAACATGCAGCATCGTTATTTAACACTGTCAGACTAGATTAACACATGTATGTATGGCAGAGAAGAGCAAGAGAGATAAGTGATAGCAAATTGGAAGGTCATACCCTCAAGATATGGGATCACAATATAAATGGTAGGGTATTGCCAAGGTGCATGAGTATGGACTTAAGACTTCACATGAATGCAAATGGTGTGGAGAATACAGTGACTGGTAAAACCTGGGTTTATATAGATGGGGTGGAGAACAACAGGATAGCAATGATACAGTGAGCAAGGTAGTGAGGACAGGATTGGGAAGTGAGAGATAAACATAAGCATTGTGCATGAAATGAGGAAATATGAAGAGAGATGTAGTTTGGTTTGTTGGGATAAAGTGTGGGAAAAGTTTTATTGTTACATGTGGGTGGAACCCAGAGTACTTCAAGAACTCAGTTTTGCTGCAGTAGACGTGTCTTCTCAAGAACCTCATATCACCAGACATATTGGTCCATTGTCATCTCCTATGTGAAGCCCAACATCCTGAGATCAGTCCTCACCACATCATCCTATGTCTTCCTAGGTCTCGCTCTTCCACAGGAACCATCCACTTCTTTATATAGCTGTTTTCTTTCATATGCATCACATGTCCAAACCATCATAGTCTCCTCTCTTGCACACTGCATTAGATTCTTCTTATGCACAACTTTTCTCTCAACATATTTGTGCTTTGTTGTTCAAGCACACTGATGTTGCACATTCAGTAGAACATACTGCCTTCATTTCTCTCCAGTCTATGCATATCCTCTGCATTCAGAGCCTGTGCCTCATTTACCATGGAGTACAGCCGTTTGTACACAAACATCATACAATCTACCATTCTCCCTGAGAGAGAGAGTCCCTTTGTTGCCAACAGAGGTAATAGTTCTCTGAACTTCCTCCATCCTATTCTTATTCTAGAAACAATACTTTTAGAGCATCGACAACCATTGGTCACCTAGGTAGCAAAAACTGTCTACTACCTCAAGAGAACCTTCTGAGCATTTGAGAGAGTCTAAGTCCTGTGTGCTCTTAGTGCTAATTGTTCCTGTACATCTGCCACACATGAAGGTGACCTTACCTGTTAATCTACCTGTGATTCCACTGACTCTCCTATGTATTCGTAAGAGTAAATGGAATTACTTCCTATTGGACATGGGTGCAGTAAATGGAATTACTTCCTATTCATTTTCTACATATTGAGCTGGGCCATTTACCTGACAGGAGAGTCTTATCTGTGTTCTTGCTAACAAATTTGGTCTTTGCTAGGTTAATTTTAAAACCCTTTGATTCCAGGTTTTGCTTCCATACTTGGAATTTCTTCTTCAATTCTGCTATAGATTCTGCAATCAGTGCAAGGTCGTCACCATCAAGTAATTCTCATGGGCATCTAGTTTCAAATTCCTCTGTCATGGCCTGGAGGACTAAAATGAATAAGAATGGGCTGAGAACTGAACCTTGGTGAACTTCTGCTTGTACATTAAATTCATCACTGTATTTGTGGCCGACTCTCACCTTATTGACAGCATTGCTGTACATGGCTTGCACAGCTCTAACATGCCACTCCTGTGATCCTAGCTTCCTAAGAGATCACCAGATAGCAGAGTGGGGGACTATGTTGAAATTTTTCTCCAGGTCAATGAAAGCTAAGTTCAATAGCTTACTTTTTGCCAAATAATTTTTCTGCAGCTGTCTCAGTAGGAAGGTGGCATCTGTAGTACTCATCCTAGGTACAAAATCAAACTGCATCTCATCCAGTTTAATTCTAATCCTAATCAATTGGGCTATAACTCTCTCTGTAACTTTCATGACCTGGTCCAGCAGTTTGATACCTCTGTAATTATTTCTATCTAAGTCATCACCTTGTAGCAGCTAATTATAATACTACTGCTCCAGTCATTGAGGATGGCACCTTCCTGAGTAACCTGATTAACTATGCAAGTGATTAGACTGTATCTCACACCACCAGATATTTTGACTATTTCGGTAATGATACCCAATTGTCCAGGGGCTTATACTGTTATCAGCTCTGATGGCCGGTCCCCCAATTGGTTTGATATTTGAAAGACTCTGCTTCTCCCATTCATTTTCCACATTTAATAACCTTTCATGGTGGCACTTCCACACATCTTTCTTCTATGAGTCATTAAGTGCAAGCATACCACTATCCATTTTGCACACATTTCTCACCCACCACATCTCTGTTCTTTCTGATACACTACTTTGTAATCCTGAACACCTCACGCTTCTGATCCTCAGGCTGTAGAACATTAGCAAACCTCTTACCATCAGCTATTCTTTCTTTAATGTAAGCTGCTCACCTAGTTTCCCCTCTGGCAACCTGATATAATTCTCTGCTTCCACCATTTTCTCAGACTTTCCAGGCCTGTCTCTTTGCCTTTATAGTGCTGTCCACCTCCTTGTTCCACCACCATGTTACTCTTAACCTAGCTGAAACTTTGTACTAGCCATAGATTTGGTCTACAACCCTCAGTAGATTGTTCTGCCGGAACTTCCACTACTTGTCCTGATCTCCAAGAGTACAGTCAAAGTATAGCTTATAAATCTTCTTGACCTCTGGTGTTATTGTACGCTTTTGAGCTTTCACAATAAATTGTCCACAGACATAGCAAAACACTTCAGGATGATTTCTACACTGTCTTGACATTGTTAACACTATAAAACAAGTAAGGAAATAAATCCAAATAGATATACCTATATTGAACTTGAGATGATGAAATATTTCATCAGACCAATTATGACTGGACAATTTGCTGAATCACCTATTTCATCAGACAACACTTAATTGATTAATTTAAGATGATGAAATATTGCATCTGAACTATGCAGCAATGAATAATGTAGTATATTTAAAAGGTATGTTTCCATGATGTAAATGCTTACATGTTTTTAATTGGAATTTCTATATAATGATTAGCTAAAACCCAAAATCCTTCTCATCTTGAAGACTGTATGTGGTGTCAAAAAACTAATTGTATATTTGAAATCAGCATTAAAAACTACACTAACTGCATCTTGACATATGCTTGATGAAAAATACTTGTTGACCAGTGTTATTATGGTTTTGAGTTAATTGAAGCATTTTTTGGTTTGATGGTTCTCTTATTTTGCACATTAGACATTTGGACAACATTAGTAATAGTGTTAACTTTTACTAAGGCATTTGTACAAACTTAGATTTTTCACAGAATTTAGCTAATGGTTAGGCGTATTTAAGAAACCAATTGTGAATTTGTATGTTTATTAGCTTTTCTGAAATTAAAAAAAAATGAATCATATTTTTTGGCTCGCTACTACATATATATATATATATATATATATATATATATATATCATAAATATACAGGGATTAGCATTGGATTGCTTCTCCAACATACTGAAAATTTAGAAATAGCAGTCAAAGAACTACTGATTCTAGGCACAGGAGTGGCTGTGTGGTAAGTAACTTCCTTACCAACCACATGGTTCCGGGTCCAGTCCCACTGTGTGGCACCCTGGGCAAGTGTCTTCTACTATAGCCTCGGGCCAACCAAAGCCTTGTGAGTGGATTTGGTAGACGGAAACTGAAAGAAGCCCGTCATATATATGTATATGTATATATATATGTGTGCGTTAGTGTGTTTGTGTGTCTGTGTTTGTCCCCCCAACATTGCTTGACAACCGATACTGGTGTGTTTACGTCCCCGTAACTTAGCGGTTCTGCAAAGAGACTGATAGAATAAGTACTAGGCTTACAAAGAATAAGTCCGGGGGTCGATTTGCTCGTTTAAAGGCGGTGCTCCAGCATGGCCGCAGTCAAATGACTGAAACAAAAGAGTATATATATATATATATATATATATATATATAATATTAATAATAATAATAGTAATAATAATATAAATAATATATAAACATATGCATATATCCATACATATATGTACATACCTACATCTATATACATACATGCATATATGGGTACAGGACATAAAAAAAATAAACGTTAGATACAATGAGAAACGAAAATATGAAGATGAAAACAGAAAACGAACATTTTTCGAACAATTAAAAAAACAAGCAGGTTTGTTTTTTTTATTGTTCGAAAAAAGTTTGTTTTCTGTTTTCGTCTTTGTTTTCATTTCTCATTGTGTTTGACGTTTTTTTGATGTCCTGTACCCATATATGCATGTATGTATACATATAGATGTAGGTAAATACATATATGTATGGATATATGCATATGTTTATATATTAATTTATATCATTATATGATCGAACGCCATGCATCCTTTCCCAAGTAAGTTTTATATATATACTAGCAGAAATACCCGGCGTTGCCCGGGTTAAAGAGAATAATGAAATCTAAAAACGCCGTCTAGACTACGCATCATCTTTATATATAGAGATGTATATACACACACGCACCCAAACACACGTATATATATGTATATCAATATAAATATATGAAAGTCAATGAAGTTTCGTAAAAGAAGGTGATCATGTACATACTTTCTTGCTGTTGTGATTATAACACCTCATTGTAAACTATGTTCCTTGTTTTCCCTTGTGGAGCATATACAAATAGGTTTTTTGTTGCTGCCCACTCTTGAGCAGCCAACAT
>NC_068985.1:63934896-63936299 GCF_001194135.2 Octopus bimaculoides | reverse complement strand
ACTACAGTATCGAAATGTGATTGTTTCAGTTAGTGGAATAGTTTCATTTTTAAAGTGAAAGTATTTGACATGAGTGTTTTTGTTTCACTTTTGACACGTAATACTTAAATAGTGGAGGAGATATTATGTTGCCGTGTGCTTGAACTCTGCAAGAAGTTAAAAAAATTTTTTGACTAAAACACAACTGGAACCCTAAGGAAGGCATGTGTAAAATTTGAATGAAATTGGTTGCGTAGTTCTCGAGTTTTAGGGATTCACACAGACAGACAGACAGACACACATTCTCATTTATATATATATATATATATATATATGGTTCGTATGTATGTATATATATATATATATATAATGATTTACACCTGGTATCTTAATCTTAATGGTAAAGCACAGTCACTTTCACAGTGATCGTTTAGTATATGGCAAATGATAGACGGAAGATGAAATACATGAGAATTTATTATTAAGCATGACAATTGTTTCAATACATCTAGTCTTGATTCCTCATGGGTGGGACACTCAACAACTGGTTTAGGTGCATCCGGTGATGCAGATGTATCTTGTTGGGTGATAAATAAATGCAACTTGTTAAATTAACTGTTCCACAATGTAACTTCCTGTTTTGTAGAGAGAAAAGCAACCAGATGGAGGAAATATATTCATTTATATAGGAGATGAAAAATAAAATCACAGATGGCAAAAAGGGAAACGAACATGCAATTCATTGAGAAAAGTATTTAAAATAACCGTTAAGAGATATGAATGTATAAACACCCTCGGGTAAGCTGCATGGTGTGAGTACAGTCGCTCATACTAGCTTCCACATAAATATGAGCATCCGCACACGTGAGGTTTGGTGCACTCATGATAACAGAGAGAGTTATCTACTTGGTGTTTATAGGAATGGGCAGGTTAAAAGTAAACTTAAGTCATCCATACCTTAAATTAAATTAAGATAACTATTATTCAATATTCGTTCTCACTGCATTGTGCGAAAGTACATTTACATGCATGTAGGCATCTTGAGAGTAGTTCAGAAATTCCGTTATCTTCTTGTTATTCCACAGAATAGACAGGGATTCCTTGGAGCAAAAATGGCATCTCCTGGAAATTACGAGGGGTGTCTGAAAAGTCTTGAGCCTCAAAAAAAACAAAACGTGGTACAAGACTTCTGATGATTTATTTTTCAACATAGTCCCCCTCTATGGCTGAACACTTTCTCCAGCAGTGCTAAAGCACCATTATCCGGGCGTAGAACAACTCTTTTTTTTGGGACTCCAAGAAACTTCCTACAGCGTCTATGACGTCATTGTCACTGGCAAAATAGTGACCAGTCACAGCCCATTAGTTTTAGTATCTGGCTCACCCTCCTTTAGGGTGGGCTAATACTTTCGGAAAAGGCTATA
>NC_068985.1:63928839-63931326 GCF_001194135.2 Octopus bimaculoides | reverse complement strand
ATATATATGTGTGTGTATATGTATATGTAAATGTGTTTGGATGTATGTATATGTGTGTGTGTATGTATATATATATATATATATATATATACACTCACACACACACACATATATATATATATATATATATATATATATTTACTTTTGCTTATTGTTTTCTTATTTTTCCTATATTGTACAATTTATTCTCTATAATCAGGCTATAATAACCATATAAGGCATTTTACTTCTAAATACTAACTTAATATGAGTCCTTATTTAGATTATGTATACTTAAGTTGTTTATTGAGTGTATTATGTATAAGCATTACTTATTAGATATACTTCTATCTGACCATTAACTTGTGTAAAAAAATATATTTTTTTAATATCTAACTGTTTTTTTCTTTCGTCTGAATTTTGTATTTACGTTCATAACTCCAACAGTCCTTTTCGAAATGTACAGCATTCCGTATTGGTTCATGATTGAACTTCATAGTATAACATCATAAATTCGAATCATTTGCTTGGTATGATTACGGTTTCAACACTGTTATGCTGTACGGTTGTATTACATCTCATGTCTTTTCAACTTGTTTATTTACATGTAATCATAGGTCAACTATGAATGTTGTATATGAATGTTATCTATTTTTATTGTCTGCCTTCTATTAATAAGACCCTGAGGAGATACAATATCCCATATTTTATAAAATGCATGAATCGATCTGGATATTGCATCGAAATGATCATAGGACATAATAAAGTCTTTATAATGGATCAAATTTTAACTCTTATTTAAATCGATATACATACAAAAACTCACAAATGTGAGTATTTTGCTACGTTTGATAACAAATAGTATTTTATGGAAGGTCATAACTTTCATAAAAATGAATATTTTTTTATGAAATTTTCTATGCATATATTATTTATTATGTAGATTCCGGTGAAAGTGTTTTGGGAGTGGGTGGGGGACAATTTTCGGAAATGCCACTTAAATTCCTCTTAACTTCTAGGAAAATGAATATTTTTTCGTGAAATTTTCTATAAATATACCTTGATGTATGTACATTTCAAGCATGTAGGAATTTTGAAGGAAACAACTGCAGGTTATTTTTGAGAAGTGTTCCCTACTCAGTGGTGTTTCAGAGCAAGTCGTCCATATTTGTTTCATTTTTCTCTATTATGTGCTTATGTGCATCCTTAGATTTCTAATGAAGTAATAGGCAGTGAAGAGAAACCGTCATAAGAAAACTTTTAACTACCTTTATTCCTTTCTCCCCCCTCTCTCTACCTAGCATACACGTGCAAGTACACAATCATTCAGTAAAATATAACTCGTGCTCGTCAATGTTTTGTAAATATACCATGGTTTTCACTAGGGTGTTAGGGTTAGGGTTTTAGGGTCAGGGTTAGGGTTTAAGGTTACGATTACGGTTAGGGTTAGGATTAGTGTTACGGTTACGGTTTTAGGTTCAGGGTTAGGGTTTCAGGGTTAGGGTTTTAGGGTTAGTGTTAGGATTAGGTTTAGGATTAGGGTTCGGTTATCATGCGGGTGTTAATCTGAAAAATTACAGATATGTGAAAAGTACCGACCCTGCCATCTATTATAACTTTTGTTGTTCTGTTTAATATATACATAGATTATGCCTCCAAAGAAGAGAGTTTGCTGGGGAAAGACAGCAACCGGTTTAAAATGACAGCAACAGACTGCAGCAATTCACCACATTCCAGAAGCTACTTTGAACATAATGCAAAATGGTGCATCAACATCTTCTGCCCAATCTGATAGAATTCTGGCAAAACTGTGTAGCAACAGATTGCTAGCAATTGCTTCATCACAAATTGCCACCCTAGCTCCTGCGAAAAGGGGTTACCCTGCTATGTATAATCAGGGCGGCGCAAAAAGTTGTTTTGCACAAGCATTTCTATAGCCAATTAGATGGATGAAATTTACGTACGCTTAATAATTTTACGCAAAACAGCCTTCAGACTTTCCCTATTAATTTCATCGTCTTTTGAATTATGAACATATTTACATCATAAGGGTTTTTTCGTTGTAAGGCTTTCTTTTTTAGTTGATTTTCACCTAGCAAGATTTATTGTAGATGGCGTAATAAGTCACACCTGGACAAGGTCGGGTTATACTGGTAGTATATATATGTATGTGTGTATATACATATGTATATATACGTATATATATATGTATATATCATCATCATCATCGTTTAACGTCCGCTTTCCATGCTAGCATGGGCTGAACGATTTGACTGAGGACTGGTGAAACCGGATGGCAACACCAGCCTCCAAATATATATATATATATATATATATGAGTATATGTATGTATATACTCTTTACCCTTTTACTCGTTTCAGTCATTTAACTGCGGCCATGCTGGAGCACTGCCTTTAGTTGAGCATATCGACCCCATGACGTATTCTTTGTAAACCTTGTACTTATTCTATTGGTCTCTTTTTGCTGAACCGCTAAGTTACGGGGACA
>NC_068985.1:63927907-63928739 GCF_001194135.2 Octopus bimaculoides | reverse complement strand
TATAGGATTGCATGTGTATTGTTGTCAACTTTCTTTCTCTTTCTCCCCTTCTTCAAAATGTGAAATCCTCTTTTCTTTCCTTTCCTGAGCGTCCAATAAGATAGTACTTGTACCTCATTCTCTCGTTGTTTTTTTTTCTTGCTTGTTCTTGTTTAGATTGACCACATATACTCTCTTTTACTTGTTTCAGTCATTTGACTGCGTCCAGTGTGGAGCACCGCCTTTAGTCAAGCAAATTGACCCCAGGACTTATTCTTTGTAAGCCTAGTACTTATTCTATCGGTATCTCTTGCCAAACCGCTAAGTTACAGGGATGTAAACACACCAGCATCGGTTGTCAAGCGATGGTGGGGGAACAAACACAGACACACAAACACACACACATATATATATATATGCGACGGGCTTCTTTCAGTTTCCGTCTACTAAATCCACTCACAAGGCTTTGGTTGGACCGAGGCTATAGTAGAAGACACTTGCTCAAGGCGTCATGCAGTGGGACCGATCCCAGAACCATGTGGTTGGTAAGCAAGTTACTTACCACACAGCCACTTCTGTGCATATAGGCATATATAAATATGTTTTTAGACATATATTTATATGTATGTGTATATATATATTTGTGTGTGTGTGTGATTGTGTATGTATATATATGTGCATATATATATTTTTATGTTTGTTGCCCCAACATCCGAAACTCTGAGTTTTATTATGGCATCCGACGAATCGTCACATATTATATTATAGATAAATTCCTCTATTTACATAATATCGAGTTCTCATTCATTCTTTTGTTGTCATTTATTAATATATATATATATATATATATATA
>NC_068985.1:63908572-63926803 GCF_001194135.2 Octopus bimaculoides | reverse complement strand
CACACACACACACACACACACACACCCACACACACACCCATATATATATATATATATATGTATATGATTGGCTTCTTTTAGTTTCTGTCTTCCAAATCCACTCACAAGGCTTTGGTTGGCCTGATGCTATAATAGAAGACACTTGCCTAAGGTGCCACGCAGTGGGACTGAACCTGGATCCATGTGGTTGGTAAGCAAGCTACTTAACACACAGCTACTCCAGATATCTTTGAAGAAAATTAATAGAACTTCTCTTTAGGGTTTCCTAAATAAAGTCCAGCATTTATCACATCACATCAGATTGGCCTTGACCTTAAATTAGAAATTATTATTAATGTGGTAGAATGTTACAGGTGATGAAGACCATTCTTTGAATTCTGTCTTTGGAATCAGAATGAGAAATCAGTTGTTTATTTGAATTACATTATATATAGTTTCTCTCTCTCAATAATTCATAATCTATGACAACAACAACATACACATATATGCACCCCCATATTCCACACAGCACACAGAGGCATCCCCGTAGTCTCCCCACTCCAGTCATTACATTAGAAACTCACATGTAACGTGTCTACACCATACCAGTTTCTGTTTACATCAGATGTTATTACTTCTGTTTACATTTTCTTGTCCCTATTATTTAACAAGTAATTGGTTCTTTTATTTTGTTGCCTACTGCAATTATTGTGTTTCCTTATTAAAAGGTAGACGTGTTCCAGATAGTTTCTGCTCTTACTCAAATTGTGTTTGTTACTCATATTTTGTTTAAAAAACTGTGCTTGTTGGTCTGCAAACAGGAAATTAAATGTTTAATGTTTAAACATTCTTAATTATATTCTTCAGAATTTTGGTCGTATTTTTGCATCAAAATATTGTTGTGGTAAACAGACACATAAGGAAGCACTTTGTTTCCTTATATGCGTGTTTGTTCTTAATATTATCTTAACATTAGCATCCAAGAGATTATTGTGAGTGGATAAATATAAAGGCAATGTCATGAATCACAGCCATCAGGAGGTTCTTAATAATTATGCTTTAGATATACAATGGTCAGCTGAAAAGTTCATAGGCTGGCCATGAATCTATCATGGAAAGTGACCAAAAGAGGTTCATTTTCAACATAGTCCCCCTTGCGGTCCACACATTTCTTCAATCCGTATTGCAGTGCTTAGATCCCATTGGTGAAGAAGCTTTCATCCTGTTGATTAGAAAAGTCATCAAGCAGATATGACTTCATCATCACTGCAATACAGGTTCCTAGCCAAGTGTTTTTTCATGTTAAGGAACACATGATAGTCAGATGGGGCTAGATCAGGAGATTATGGAGGGTGATCAACCAGGTCAAAGCCACAATCATGCACAGCAGTCATTGAAAGCAAGGACTTGTGTGCTGGAGCATTGTCCTGATGGAACAAAACCCCTTTTGTCAATTTTCTTGGGCTTTTGGTCTTGATAGCCTTTTGTAATTGCCTCAGCAAGTTAGCATAGTACTCTTCATTGATTATGTAGCCCTTTCAAAGATAAACAATGCCTTTTGCATCCCATAAAAACTGAGGCCATCACATTCCTGCAGATGAAACAACTGTCACCTTTGGAGTAGGTATAGAGGGGTGTTTCCATTGCATGGATTGTTGTTTTGTCTCTGGCTCAAAGGGATGAAGCCAACGATTATCTTGGGTTAGGAAATGTTCAAGGAAACCAACTGGATCTACTTCAAATAATGTCAGATTTTCACATGATGTGATCAGCCTGAAGTGCTTTTGATCAGTTGTCATAAGATGTGGCACTTGCTAAGCAGAAATCTTTGTCATGCCAAATTCATGGCACAGAATATCCACAACTCTCTCATAAGATATGCTAATAGCATTGCTTATTTGATTTGTAGTCACTTGCCTGACATCCATCACCATGTTGTGAACCCGATCAATGTTTTCCTTAGTAGTGGCAGTTAAAGGACAGCCAGACCTTTGGTTATCTTCAATTCTCTCCATTCCACTCATAAATTCAGCTGCCCACTGAAGTAGTATGAACTCAATGGCAACTGCATACTAAGACAAAATTCATCCTTGGTAGTACAGAGAAAGTGTTTCAAAAACCACTGGTGTTACAGTTAGCTGCCTGGTTGAATAAAATTCCACTATGGCTGAATAAAAATCCAGAAGCAGTATTAGATTAAGGTAACCAGAAGTAGCAGAAATGCAGGTTTAGCATTTTCACTGCCACTGCTGGATAATTTTCATCTGTTACTGATATATTTGTGTCTGTAAACACAGTGCATCCTTAAGCTATATTATCTCCAGACAGTTAATTTACCTGTCTTGATGTTTTTGCATTAAGTATGATACACAGCTGGCTATTTTAATCAAATACTACTTTCTTGATCCTATGATCAAGTGTGGTCCAGCTGTGACCACCTTCAGTTTAATTTGTCTGAAAACCCACAGATATTCAAAGAATTGAAGGAGACTGCCTACCTTTTCTTGCACAAAGTACTTACACTTCAGCTGTTGCGTAGACCTATTAATTACTGTGTGAATATCAGCTAGCTAGCTAGATAGGTAGATGGAAGAAAGTCTTTCATTCATTTTTCTCTTATAAAAAGAATTCTCAATACAGCTTAGTTTTTGCCTAAATTAACTGAAGACAAGAAATATTGGTTTTGGACATTGACTTTGCACCACCCATGTTTAACATTCACTGCATTCATCTCTCTTCCTTTATCTAACTGTCTGTCACTCTCCTTTCGCACTCTTGTGAACCTACCCATCCAGCCATCTTCAATTCTCTGTCCCTATTCTCTCTTTATCCACTTTCTTGTAATTTGAGGGTATGTCTTGACACCTTATCTCCATTCTTTCTCACTTTCCTGCTGAGGCAGCCTAATATCTCATCTACAGCAAGACACCTGTTCTTGTCCTTCTGTCATACTTCAGCCTCTCAAGACCTGGCACAAAGTTACTTCTCTCAAAACTAAACACTCATCCTGTCGAGGGGTCTTGTTTTGCAATGTATTTGGTGACCTCACTAGTACTGTTGCTATAAAAAAGACTTCAGTACATTCTGTAAAGTGCTTGGCATTAGGAAAGGCATCCAGCTGTAGAAACCATGCCAAAGCAAACATTGGAGCTCATTGCAGTCCTCTGGGTTGTCAGGTCCTGTCAATCTCTCCCTTGCCAGTATGGGGTATGAATGGTAATAACAACAATGATGATGATGATGGGCAGAAATTTTAGTTGGGTGGTGGCAGTAGGGGAGGAGGGCTATAGTGAATTAAATCAACTGCAGAAAAATGAAAGACAAAGTTGACCTCAATGAACATGGATCTCAGAAATTGAAGGGACACAAATACTATGTTGCTCTATGAATTCTTCCATAGGAAAGAAAATAAATCTGTATATCATTAGTGTAGTAGCAAGTGAAAGTAAAGAATGAACATTTAGAGCAAAGTATTTTAATTTGATCTCTTTGTTATTTTTAATTACAATCTGAGTAAGAAATATGAGAGTTGGGAACTAACCAACTTGCTGACTGTAATATTGTACCAAGGCTTATTGTAGACAAAGACAGAGTAACATACTAAACATAAACACTCCCATATCATCATAATTGCATACAACCCTTCCATGAATGTGTATAAATGTACATAGAATCCTGGCTGTCAAAGAATAACTAGTAGGCAGTTGGGTGGGTCTATGAATAGCATTTGGGTAAACTAGAAAACAACATTTCCTCACAAAGAGCTTTTGTTAAAAGTCCTACACATTTTCTATTTGTTGAATAGTCTTGTTTACTAAATATTATTTTAATGTAGTAAATTAGTAGTGTACAAAATAGAAATAGTGTTCTTCATTAACATAAATCAACATTCTGCTGAACTAAATTTATAGTAATGCTTTCACCAAAGGTGGTGATTGATGGCTCAATTAACAATTGTAACCACTCTGGCCTTCCTCAGTTAATATCCCAACAAACAGTTACTATAGCAAGAAGAAACCTCCCCACACCAAAATGGTTTTCAAATCTTTTTTACCATATTTTCTCATACATGGAGGAGAATTTTGTGTTTCTATTAAAACTGTTTGTATTTCTGCCTTACTCATAAAACAGCAAACAGTGAACTCATAAAAACAGTGAAAACCACACTCATAAGAATGGTGAATTAGTAGAACCTCTGAATCCCTCCAAGCTATGCTGGAACAGAACTCAGCATTAGAAGCAGTCAAAACTCTCCACAGTTTTCTAGTGTTGCCACTGTTTGCAACTATAATTTCTTTTAGTTTTGCAGTATTGTTAGGTGGTGTCTATATACAGCTTGATAAACTTAATTAAACGTTTTATTATAGATCCAGTGTTGGCAGATTCTCTGACTTCTCTGCAAGTGTCTGCTTCTATTTTGGCTTAATCTCTACATCTCTGGTAGACTGATAGAGAAAGTAAAGGGGAATGAGACAGTTGCCAAAAAAAGTTAGAACTTCAGGAATATATACATTGAACACTCATTGCTTTAATGTCTACTTTTCCATGATGGTATGGTTCAAATGAAACTTTTTGAGTTTGAATTTTCTTTGGCTGGATGCCCTTCCTGATGTTAATTCTTTTGTTTGTTTCCTACCAAGGTAGGATTTAAAAATGGTCTAGACGTTTTCTTATAAAATTGAAAATGAACAACGCTACTTGCAAGACATGACAATCATTTACAACTATTACATTGTGTCAAGACAAGGAACTTCCTCCCTCACACATACATAAGGGACTTCTTTCAGTTTCTATCAATCAGATCCATCCACAAGGCTTTGGTTGACCTAGAGATATAGTAGAAAACACCTGCCCAAGGTGCCAAGCAATTGATTGAACCTAAAACCATGTGGTTTCAGATACATTGGATGTGAAGCAAACTTCTCAACCATACTTCTATTTGAGAGCATCATCATCATCATCATCATCATCATCATTTAACGTCCGCTTTCCATGCTAGCATGGGTTGGACGATTTGACTGAGGACTGGCAAGCCAGAAAGCTGCACAGGCTCCAATCTGATTTGGCAGAGTTTCTACAGCTGGATGCCCTTCCTAACGCCAACCACTCTGAGAGTGTAGTGGGTGCTTTTACGTGTCACCGGCACGAGGGCCAGTCACACGGTACTGGCAACGGCCACGCTCAAAAAGGTGTTTTTTACGTGCCACCTGCACAGGAGCCAGTCCAGCGGCACTGGCAACAACCTCGCTCGAATGATTTTCTAACATGCCACCAGCTCAAGTGCTAGAAGGCAATGCTGGTAACGATTACGCTCAAATGGTGCTATTTACGGGCCACTAGCATGGAAGCCAGACAGCTGCTCTGGCAATGGACATGCTCGGACAGTGCTGTTAGTGCTCCACTGGCGTAGGTGCCAGTCATCGAGTATGGTTCAATTACGATTTCACTTGCCCCAACAGGTCTTCGCAAGCAGAGTTTAGTGTCCAATGAAGGAGAGGTTGGCACGGGTGCCAGTCGTTGGATTTGTTCGATTTCAGATTTCAAATTCCAAATTCACTTGCCTCTACAGGTCTTCGCAAGTAGGGTTTTTAGTAAAGATAGCAATTGGTAGTAATCCAGTTTACTTCCAGAAATAATTGTTAAAATAATACTGAAAAGAATTTACATTCCTACTCTTGATTCTAATGAAGAAGCTACTTTTCTCTCTCTCTCTCTTTCTCTGTGTGTGCGTGTATACACACACACTCACACACACACATGCATATACAGACACACACACAAACACA
The DNA here is from genome assembly GCF_001194135.2 of Octopus bimaculoides. Lineage (NCBI taxonomy): Eukaryota > Metazoa > Mollusca > Cephalopoda > Octopoda > Octopodidae > Octopus > Octopus bimaculoides. Next base: position 63,921,038 of record NC_068985.1, on the reverse strand, counting down.
CACATATATATATATACACACACACGCACACACGCACACACACACACACATATACACACATGCATACACATTTTGTTGTGTCTAGGGAAAGTCATTATGCCAATATTATTAACACATGCACTGGCTCAATTCTTCTCCTTTATTATTAGTTGATTGGTTAAATATTCAATTAATTGATTGTTTGTTTAACTTAGTTGAACAGTAATTTTTTGTTTTTGTTTTTCTTTTTTGTTAAAGCTCTTTTGTTGCTATTTGTAACCTTTTCAGTAACTTTTCTCTTAGGTTGCATTTGTCTGTCTGAGACCTTATTGCATGTGTGTGCGTGTGTGCATGCCAGTATTCTTGTATATATATTTATGTATATACATACATATGTGTTGTGTGAGAGTACAACACTCCCTGGCAAGAATGGACTGGACCACTACATATAAATAGTGGCGGTCTGAGTAAGTGATATAGTTGGGAGGGCAGGCGTCTTCTTGTAAGGCACTCTATCTGCTACCAACAGCCACTTAAGGGTGGGTTAGGGATGCCTTGGCTAAAGATGCGCAGACATGTGCTGAGGTTGAGGCATCTCTGGCTCTACCTTGATGGTGAGCGGGTGTGGTTTCCATTCATTAACAAGATATTTCCCAGGATCACCTCTTTTGGTGAACTGGAAACTTGGATCAGGCGTAGACCAAGGCTGGGAGCTTGGCAAGCGGAGTGTTGACAGGTGCTCGTGCTTCTCTCCCAAACAAGCAATGCCGGCGGAGGGGCTACCACCATGGCTTGTAGAGGGCAAGTGTGATGATGGCCTGGGGGAGACTCTGGATTTCAATTAAAGTCAGCTTGCCAACCTGCATTGAAGGACTTTCAGCCTGGGACCTATGGACAACTTCCAGATGCCCCTGGCTTGGATGTGCTTTCAAAGTGCCTTGCCAGTTTGGGATAAGCTCGTGAAGCACGGTGTCACCGTTTCACCTATGTGCTCACATTGTGGGCAGAGCAATGAAACTGTTTTGCATGCAATTGGACAGTGTCTGTGTCTCTTGGACCTGTGGGTTTCTACCGAACAGATACTGTTACAGCTGGGGAGAGTTCAGCTGTCAGCCAAATCAGTTATTAAGATTGTTCTGCTGGCACCTCGAAAAGGAGAAGAGAAGTTTTGCCTTTTAGCCGTAATAACTATAGCAAAAGAGATGATATGCCAGACACATGGAAGTAATATTGCATCAGGCACCTTAGTCTCCAGGCATGCTTTAGTGAACCTCTTTTTATATCACCTCAGAGGGAAAGCACATCTGGAGAGGAAATGCCTGACAGCAAAAAAGTATGAAAAAAGATGGAAGGAAATAGCTAAGGGCCAAATTAAGCAGGGTTACAAAAAGGACAAAATAAATAGTGCAATGCAGGAATATGGTTGTGTGTCCATTCAGTTTTTGTTTTACCTTCCTTCATAATTATATATTTATTCATATCATTTGAAAAGTCCCCAACCTCATTTATCCCTTGTATTGTCTCCTCTTTGTTTAACCCTTGTGGTTGTAATAAAATCATTGTGTTAGTGCCACTGTTTTGTCCTGGAAGACTATTAAATATTGCCACACACTCGGCAATGGCAATGTGAAGAATTTTGGAAACAGCAGTGAAAAAGTAAGTCTGAAGTAAGTGTATGCGTCTTATGTGCTAAAATTTATTTTTAATTGAATTTGTTTTGTGTAAAAATACTGTATTTCTGCCGTGTTGCAGACAAGCAATACATGCCCCCTTCGTTGAAGGGGGAAGGTAGAATTTCAACATTTAAAAAATTTTTTGAGTGAAACATGAATAACTTGTCCAGTGACGAAGAAACACTAACAGCATGTGGTTTAGAACATGATGGCATGGAATGTAGAATAAAAGAAAGGGATAGACAGAAGAAAGCAAAACAAAGTGGAAAAGAAGAAAACGTGGAGAGAAATGTAAACTTCACGTTGACTGCTAGACACAAGAATATACTACAAAGAGAGGGTAATAAGTGAAAGTAAGGAATGCAGTAAGGAAAACTGTGGTTTATAAAACAGTGTCAGTGAAAGCAAAAAGAATAGAACAGGCAACTAAAGAAGCTGTAAGGAAATGCCTTCACCCCATTTGGATGGATGTTACCTACATAACCATAGGAAAGTTATACAGCATGGTGGAGGTGCATTTTCATACCGAAGAAAAAGCCAGGCAACATTCAACAAACTTGTTGAAAACAGCCGAGGTGGCTCTCCTATCCACATACCTTGGTAGATGAACTTCCAAGGTAAGGGTGGAGGGAATACTACTGGAAATAGATGTTGCTTGGCTTATTGATGCCATATTAATGGGCTTGGAGGATAAAATAACTATCCTTCAAGCCTACAGGTACCATAAATTGAACTGGGTAAGGCAGGCCTTAGAGTTGATAATTCAGGCTGCAACAGAAGACCTAGAAAAAAAATAATCAATATTTTTTTGGTGGGGGAGACAAAGTTGAGGGTAAATGTGGAAGGCAGGAAAGGTGCTATAAATGTGGTCAAAAAGGGCATATTAGGGTTGAATGCTAGCCACCACCAGTGGCAGAAAAAGAAGCCTCCCCACTGAAGAAGAAGCCAGCAGAGGCTGCACTGGTGACAGAGCCAGCAGCACCTCCACCATGGCTGACAAAACTAGAAACATCTACAACATCGGTGAAAAACCAACAAAACACAAAGAAAACAGAGGGTATATCTGTTCAAGACACTACAGAGACAGAGACAGAGACGGAAGAATACACAGAGTGGGAGCACATGAGGAGAAAAAAGAGAAAAAGAAAAGGCTCAAACTATGTCCCCACAGAAACACCTGCACATTCGCAACCCAACTGAACATCCACGCACACACTCAAACACACACAACATCGCAAACACACACAGGCACTCAAAAATACACACCAACACAAACACAGCCACAGGATACACAGACCCGAACCTTCCCACCCCACATGGCCATAATGGCTATTAATAACAAAAACAAAAAATTTTTTTAAATCATAGCAAAATAGAAAATGACAAAAACATTCAAACCACCAGATAACACAGATACCCCAGAAAACATAGAAAAAACTTACCCAATAGACATCGGTCCTTGGGTAAGAAATTTCTCTGAAAATATGTACAGAGAACTAACAATCAACCCACCAACCACTGCTGGAATGGTGAAATGGTTGAGGAAGGACCTACTTCCTGGCCTGAACACACTTAAAAATACTAAGCACCAATCATGTACTCACTTGATTTAGGATGTATAAATGTGCATGGCCTGAAATTGGATTGGAAGCAAGCTTGCCTCCTAAACGATCTCAGGTCACATTGGTTAGATGTAATAGCTTTTACTGAGACTAGACTGAGGGGACTGCAGGACTTAGCACCGCTCCTTAATGACTATGAAAAAGTCATTTCTCCATGTCAACCGGAAGATGCGAGGGGAGTCATAGTTCTACTCAGGAAGGGACTCAAACTAGAACAATCTTTGTCAATCCGGAAGGTAGGCTGGCCGTCCTAGATGTGACACTCAGTTGTGGTAAGGCCTTCAGGTTGGTGGAAGTTTATACCCTGGGGAGTACAGGACAGCCTGACTTTTTGAAGAACCTGAAAAACTTTCTAGGTACTTCACACACGTTAGTGGTGTTAGGTGACTTCAGTGCAATCTGCGATACACGCGTAGATTACGCTAACTCTTGCCTCAACGACCTGCTCAGACATTTCCATCTGGCAGAGCGATACAGACTAGATCACCTGGATGTTCCACAGTGGATGTGATCAAGAAATAATGGGTCATCTAGATCTTACCTAGACAGAATATTAATTAGGAGTAAGGACAAGAATATAGCTAGTTGTCCACAATTAACCATTGTCAGCTACAGCAATCACAAACTGGTGACCTGTAAGCTGGACATAGATAGTATGACTAGACAGGGATCCGGCTACTGGAAGCTAAACAAGTCACTACTGACCTGTGAAGCATACAGGAGCCGGATTAGACAGTTAGTGATGAGGGCATTGACAGGGACCGTTATTAACAACAAATGGTGGTATGCCCTCAAAAGAGCCATAAAAAAAGAGTTAATTAGATTTAGTCGAGAGTTAGCTAAGAATAGAAATAGTGTAGAAAGGGATTTAGTTAACGCTTTAGAGCAGGCAATGAGATCTTCTCTGCTTCTAGAGTGTTGACCGCGACAATGGTGCTCAGGCATCATCTCAAGGCTAAACATGAGGGCTGCAGAGTCAGAACTAAGATAGGTGCAATGGGCCAAGAATGTATCAACACCACCGGATGGGCTCATGTGGTAGAGTTTCAATGTGGCAATAATGCTACATTAAGGTCTTTGAAGAACTAACAGGGGCAAATTGTATATGAGCCCTAGGAGATGTGTATAGTCTTACACGAGAATTTTGCCGGACTGTTTTGGGGGTGGGAAGGTGATGGGCCAGAGTGTAGGGAGGACCTCACAGACTTTCTTGCTGGTCTACTGCGCCTCTGGGGTGGGTGGCGGAGTGCTGTGATGAGCCGATCACAGCTGTGAAAGTGGAGGAGGTATTGTTGGAGTGGGGTGGGAACAAGCTGCCAGGTTACGATGGTCTCCCGTATCAATTATATTATATTATGCCAGACTTCTTTGGGCACCTGCTGGCCTGTGTCTTCAATAACTAGCAGCAGAACAGGAGTATTCTTGCGTCTGTAAGCCAGGGAGTGGTGGTACTGATCAGAAAGGACCCAAACAAGGAGGACGTAATTGACAACTTTAGGCTCATCATTCTGCTTAACACAGAACTGAAGATTCTGGCCAAGGTTTTAGCAAAGAGGATGGCGAAAGTTGCAAATGGTATCATCAGGGAGGCGTGAACCTGTATCATCCCCAGCAGGACCATACATGATAATCTCCACTTTATATGCTATACCTTAGAAAGAGTAAATAGGATTCCTGGCAAGGGTGGGGCATTGGTCAATTTAAACCAATCCAGAGCCTTTGGTAGGGAGACCATTGGTATCTGGTGGCAATACTCGAGGCGGCCAGTTTTGGTCTGACATTCCGTGGTTGGATCAATGCTTTATATAGTAACATCAAGTTGGTAGTTTGGGTGAATGGTTTCTTTTCAAAGCTGTTCAGTATCAAACTCTTGGTTTGTCAAGGTTGTCCACTGTTGCCCCTGCTCTATGTATTGGCTCTCGAGCCACTTCTGCAAAGATTGGAGGCAATGAGTGGAGACCCGCAAAATCTAGGGTATGGAAAGTCAGTCTCAGCGTATACGGATGATGTTACTGTCATCATGTCCAGGGACCAGAACCTACAGAGGGCAGGTGAGGCCCTAAAGGATTACAAAGTGGTGGCATGAGCAAGAATTAACCAGGGTAAGGTGGTTGGCTTGCAGCTCAGCACCTGGAGAGGCAAGTCGATGCCGTCCTACAGCACCATCGGATGCTGGACAGACAGTCTGGTGAAAATGCTTAGAGTCTGGTTTAGTCCAGACTTCCAGATAGAGAAGAATAGGAGCAAGGTTACGGGAAGGGTGGCATCCATAACTCAGACCTGGTCTAGGCAGAGGCTATCCCTGAAAGAGAGGGCGGAGGTGGCAAATGTGTTTATCACATTTGTCGTTACCTACTGCTTAACCGTCGTGCCATACCCCGATTCGTGGTTAAACAAGTTGGAATGCATGCTCTTTCACTTCTTGTAGGAGGGCAGGCGGCCTCTTGTAAAGTGCTCTATCTGCTGCCAACAACCGTTAAAGGGTGGGTTAGGGATTCCTTGGCTAAAGATGTGCAGGCATGCACTGAAGTTGAGGCATCTCTGGCTCTACCTGGATGGTGAGTGGGTATGGTCTCCATTTATTGACGAGATATTTGCCTGGTTCACTTCTTTTTGTGAACAGGAAACTTGGATCAGGCACAGACCAAGGCTGGGTTCTTGGCAAACAGAGTGTTGACAGGCGCTCATGCTTCTCTCCCAAACGAGTAATGCTGATGGAGGGGATACCACATCGGTGTACTATAGAGGGCTGGTAGAGGGCAAGTGTGATGACAGCCTGGCGGAGAATCTGTACTATGAGAGCTAGAACTCCTGCTTGAACTGCAACTGAAAAATGCGGTACTAAAATCGCCTGTCAAAGGTAGCTAGAAGTTGTTTCCCTTGAGTAAGTGGATATAGATTGAAATAGAAAATGAAAAAGCAAGACATTTGGCATTACTCAAAAAAAAACATAATTTAAATAGCGAATATAAACATAGTGCAGAGTAGTTATGATGATAAAGTACAGTCTCTTACAGTTGTTTCTAGAATGGCTGAGCATATGGTTCATGATATTAAGTAAGGATTCCACATAAGCTAAGTATGCCATCATCAAGGAGAGAGAAGTAAGAAAACATAGAAATGAAAAATATCCTCACTTGAGGACATTGGTACTTGCCAGTTTATTGAAAAATGAAAGAAAGATCAGAATGAAAAGTATATACATTTAGTAGTTCCATGATCAAAGAATTAATAAAATCATAGGTAAAAAATAAAGTCTATTAGAAGTTCCATAGGTGAAGATTCGATGGTAATCTGTGGAAAGGATAATGGAATATACTAGTTCCATTTTTGAATAGAGATTGAATTAGGATTGAATTGGAATAATATACTACAGTGTGAAGTAAAGATAGAATAGTAGATGCATGAGAGCAGATAAAGACCAGTGAGTATAGTGAGGGTGTGTTTGGCAAAAGGGGTTAAGGGATATATAGTCTTTTTTGCACAGACATTGAATACATTTCTATTAAACTCTTCAAGTTCTGTTTCTATCATCGAACTGACTCAATTCAAAGTCTCATTCAACCAGAAAATGTTATATTTCTCTTCCCTACTTCTGTAAAAAAAAACCTGTTTGTCCTAGAAATATATAGAGAACATATTTGAGTTATGCTAAAGCAATCTGCTGCTACTTCTGTAGAATAAATACCAGGATTAAAAATAAACTTTTTATTTAAAAGTATTAAAGTCATCTGTACTACATATTTAAGTCATAATTCTGAAGAAAAGAAATCTCATTTAAATTAATTTTTCACCAAGGAAGAGTCTTCAAACTTATCAAGTTTTTCTTAGTAAATATTAAACAAACATCTGCTATACAGTAGAGTTGATCTGCTACATAGCCAGGTCTCATTTGCGTCGAATAGCCAAAGAATGTTTATATTTAGAAATGGTGACAAGCTTTTCCATACTTTTAATTCCTGATTCAGAGACAACCCTGTTGTTGTTACTATACTAATTTCTTATTTACTCAAAAATCAGAATAGCAGCTAGAGAAACTGAGCAAATGAATTTAAGCTAACAACAAAATATCATTCTACTTACATTGCATTAAAATGTGTGATGAAATTTTAGCAGAAGTAATTTAAAAGTTAATTATATAATCAGAGGAAGAAACTTGATCTAAAGTTCAGACTCGGCTTTAATGTTCTTAACTTGGGAGAAGAGAAAAAAAGTAAATGTAAAAATGTTAATGATAATAATAGTGGTGGTGGTGATGAGAATACTCTCTCTTTCTCTCTCCCCCCACCTTCACAGACCCTTCCTTCCACTATGTTAACTTGTTTTTTTTTTGCTCACCGAAACAAGAAGTTTTATATATTTTTTACATTTTTGTTGTGTGAAGTTTGAGTAATTTGTTAAAACAATTGTTGTAGATGTCTTGCAAACAACTTGCACATGCAAGTGCTACCAGTTTAGAACTCTGCATACCGGAAGCCAACAAGTGTATGGGGTCATCAGTTGAGAATGCGTGCTGTTTCGGGGCCTACCTCTCGATGGCATCAATGTGCATCAGCACTCCTCACTGATATGAGGCGTTGCTTGCTAGATCAACTGGTTATTAAATATAGCTTAATATTTCTCTAGCCATCGCTCATCGTCTCTTTTTAACCATATCCAGTAGCTAGCCTTTTCCACTGTAGTTTGGATATCGGTCATGGTGGTATTTACCTTACGACGAGTTAGGCCTAAAGACAACAACAGTCGTCTCACACTGTGTCCAACAAACCCTCTACATCCAACTTCGATTGGAAAATGCTCCGCTTTCCAGCCTGCATCTTCACATTCCTTGAGGAGGTTTACATAACAGTCAGTCTTTCGAGCCCGAACAGCATCCATGTTATCTTCATGAGGAACTGTTAACTCGACTAGATTTACAACTTTCTTTCCTTCACATCACATTAAAATGTCTGTTTTTTTTGTAACTGGGATGGGAAAGAGTCTCTGGCACCCTGATAAATCTGCATTCACCTCCCAGTAACCGTTCCACTTTTCATCTCTCACATTTATAAGTGACTTTTGATAACTAATGCAATATTAACTTTATCATTGTCCATTATTGATTTCTGTCATATTCTACATCCTGCTGTCAGAATGTTTTTGTTGGTGATGCTTACCTGATTGAGCTGGCCTACTATCAAAGACATCTCATATGAAACTGTTACCACCATTTCTTTCCATAACTAATGTCACCAAGACTACATAAACCAATGTGGTATGATTTGAGGTGTATTTGACTAATTTCTAGTAAATAGAACAGCCTGCCTATCTTTCTGACTAAGAATATTTTTTTCAGTCTGTCGTTCTGTGTAGGTTCTCCTCCTATCCATATAACTCTTCTTTTACACACCCTGATGAACAGTTGTCTTTCATGGAACTGTATAGATTAAGGCTTCTAAAACAAAATCACTCAATAATAACCACTGGGGCAATGTTGTGTTACTTTCAGTCATAAGTTGATAATATGGCAACCTAGCCAGTCTGACCATTGAACAGCCCTCAATGTCAGTACACTGGCTATAAAAACACATACACACCTCTTTTAGTAACTGTGTCTGCCTCTCTTTCTCTCCTACCACTAATGGCTGAAATTATGCTAGTGCCCCATACATAACTTGGACTGTATTTAGTACAACATGACACTGTAAATTAGCTTCGTTAACCAATGAAACAAATGTTAAACCCATAATGATGATGACTTCGCTCTTCCACTCACCTACTTTCAACACTGAATTTAGTTTACTTGTTGATAAAGGTCAAAATTCTTCCTATTGTTGTGAATCTGCAGTAAATACTTATTTCTCTCAACATACAAATATTCTATTTTTAGTTTACTAATTAAGGTCATTAATATTACTTGAAGATGACCACTATTGTTGTGCATCTGCTTTTCGTTGTTAATCTGGGTGGAAGAAGTCTTTTTTTCCTTCTGTAAATTTGTAAATTTTCATACTATTGGAATAATTAATGTTTGTACTGCTAAATCCTTGAAACCAAAGTAGGAGTGAAACTTGTTGCTAGCTGAGCCACCTAAACTAAGCAGAGCATAATGGGCCAAGGGCTGGATGTCAAAAAACTGAAGGTTTCCATGTGTGTTTTGTTGTAATTTCTGAAAGCTATAATAAATGTCTGAGCTCTCTCTCCCTCTCTCACACACACACACACAAAGAAGTAGACTAAAAGCTCAATTTTAAGAAATTAAATTTTATGCTATTTTGAGTTGGGAGATATGTGCAAATAAAGTCAAAAATTGCCAAAATGAAAAAAATGGCTTGAAAATTTTAGTTTGAGAAAAAATACGTTATGTTTTTACATCTAAGAAAAGAAAAGGGGCTAAAGTATGGATTTTATTCAAGTTTTTGTGATATGTTTTTGCAACTTTAGAAGCAATATTGAAGATATTTGTTATGTCGTGAGGGACACATTTAGGGTGAAAGACAGGCTAAGATTGAAAATTTGAAAGATAAGTATACCAGGTCTTGCTAGAATTGTGATGAAGAAATTAATCACCAAAAAAAAAAAAAAGGAAAAACAAAGAAACCTGGCAAAATTTACTTTTATGGTGTTTTCCATAATTGTTAATACAAAATTCCAAAGTTATCCTTTGCCCTTTTTACAAAAAATTGTTTAACATTTGATATGCTTTTATAAAATAATTTTCTATTTTTCATCAAATTTTTGTTAATTTTTTTTGAGAGATTTTTACTTCTTTAAGTGACATGGAGATGTAGAAGGGCAAAGGACAGCAGTAACATAACTAATAAAATAAGGAAGTAAAGTCAATAAGAAAGATTTCCTAGACAAAATTTGTGTCATAGATTATCTACATTTTGTAAAAAAATCTAGAAAAATTTACTTGACAACAAAAACTATGATGCAGAATAATAATTCATATTTAATCTTTAGATTTTGATTTAATATAATTCACTGAGACACTTCTTTCAAAAGTCCTTTCATTTATCTTAAGGAGCAATATCTTGTGGAATGTTCTCTTACTCTGTCATTTTTGTACCCTGGTAGAATCTGTTTCCATTGTTGATTAATTTCTTCACAATTGTAGCAAGACCTGGGAATTGTATCTTTCAAATTTTAAACCTGGCCTGTCTTTCTCCCTAAATGCGTCCTGAATCTTTTGAGCAATTTATTACAGGCCTCCAATCCAGATTCATCAAGCTGACCAAGTCCATTGCTTTCATTAGCCTCAAAGAGTTCCCATATGTAACCTAGTTACTTGTAGTGCTGATCTAATTTTGGTCTGTTTGAAGGAATAGACAAAGGTCAATATGGATACTTTGATGTTTTCCCTGGTATAAAGGGTACTGAGAATACTGGTTAAGTGCCACAAAACTTAAACTTCCTCAGATTTACTTCTGTCATTTTTTAGATATAATTTAATATGTACAACTCTGCAGTACAATGATGTTACAATGTACTAAGAAGACACTTCCAACGAGCCCTTAAATATTTTCATAGCAATATTTTATCAAGTTATAAAAAAGGATATACTCAGTTAAAATTTTATCCATGATTACATTAGTCTAATGATTGAGATGTAGATCAATTTCTTATATTCTCTACACATGTTTGTGTTTTTCATGGGAAATCAACAATATAGGCGTAGGAGTGGCTGTGTGGTAAGTAGCTTGCTTATGAACCACATGGTTCCAGGTTTGGTCCCACTGCGTGGCACCTTGGGCAAGTGTCTTCTACTATAGCCTCGGGCTGACCAAAGCCTTGTGAGTGGATATATATACATACATACATATATACATAGATATATATATATATATATACATAGATATATATATACATATATATATATATATATATATATATATATATATATATATATATATATATATATATATACATATATAGATATATATAGATACATACATACAGACATACGTATATATACATGATAAATCACTGACCAAAACATTCAATTTTTTTTCTCTGTGTTTTTCTCGTGGTTTTCTCCGTATTCTTTCTGTTGAAGAACGTAGCTCGAAACGTTAAAGACTTTCTCTATTCCCGAGCGTTAAACTAATACATTGTTTTGTTGTTTACACTACCTGTCCTTGTCTATTGTTGTTTTTTTTCGTAAATTCTCCCATATATATATATATGATGACCATCCACTTGTGACCGAGGAAGACCATTGCCGACCTTCAGGAACATTGTGTGCTCCAGGACTCACTTATATTTTGCATTTGTGGCTCCGTTGGTGGGTGCACTTTCGCGCAGCTCGCTTAAGTTCTTCATGCTGGATACGTGCTCTCTCAAAAATGTCGATCCCCTCCTTAATCTGCTTCCTCCATCTGTGGCGATGACAAGCATTGTTCTCCCAGTCAGTGTCCTGCATATCACAGACCTTTAATGAGGATTTGACACAGTCCTTAAAGCGCAACCTTGGTTTCTGCCGGAGTCTCCTTCCATTCACAAGTTCTCCATAGAGCATCTGCTTAGGAATCCTGCTATCCTTCATTCTAATAAGGTGGCTAGTCCAACGTAACCGGTGCTTGTGCACCATCGTCTCAATACTCAAGATATCAGCTGTCCTCAGGATCTGTGTGTCTGGAATTTTTGAGGTCCAGCCAACATTGAGAATGTGCCTGAGACATCTCTGATGAAAGTGTTCAAGGACCCTTACCTAACGTTTGTACAGAGTCCATGTCTCACATGAGTAGAGGAGTGATGTCAGTACACATGCACGGTACACAGCAACTTTTGTTTGCCTTGCTATGCCGTACTGGAACCAGACACGAGACTGAAGAGACCAGAAGGAATTAGTTGCTCTCTGCAACCTGAAACATATTTCCTCATTCAGGGAGCAAAAATGGCTGAGTGTGCTGCCCAGGTAGGCAAACTTGTCTACTACCTTCAAAATTGTTCCTTCAACCAAGATAGCTGGTTTCACATATGGATTTCCTGGTGCAGGCTGGAACATTACAACAGTCTTGTCCAGGCTAATGCCAAGTCCAAATGCCTTGCAAGAAGCAGAAATGCAATTCATGAGTATTTGCATGTCATCCACTGTATGAGTGACTAAGTCACAATCATCTGCATAAAGGAGGTCATGAATAATAGACTGGAGAACCTTTGAATTGGCAGCAAATCGGCGAAGATTAAAGAGGCGGCCAGAAGATCGAT
>NC_068985.1:63901727-63907683 GCF_001194135.2 Octopus bimaculoides | reverse complement strand
CACCATTCTCTACAGGAATGGGTCCCACCATGCCACCACCAGCATTGACCCAAGCCTCCATCCCATCATGAAATGATTTAATTATAGATACAAAGTGATCCTGACATCCAAGTTTGCCAAGTATTTTCCATAGACAGGCCCTATTTACAGTATCAAAGGCCTTTGTTAAATCAATGAATACCTGAACAAGATCCATATTCTGCTCATATATATATATATATATATATATATATATTTGCAGAGATACCCAGCGTTGCTTGGGATTAAAATGGCATAGTTTGTATATAATATATTACAGTTATGTTGAAACAGGTGATATGGGAAAGTGCAACATTAACAACAAAACATTTGTGAAGTTAATGATGGGCTAATTCGACTAAGCAACATGCTATGCATCCGTTTGGAGTATTTCAGGCCCTACCTGTGGGGGTTATGTGATTTTTGAACGCACCAAGAAGCTGTCAGTGGATATATTCTCTTTCTCAGTAGTCGGTGCTGTGTCTAACATGACCCATCATCTGAAATGTTGACACCTCCTTTGAGTTTGTTGTCCTACATCACTCATAAAGTAAATTTAGAGGAACTGTGGTTGTTCATTTGTGGGTAACAGGGAACCAATGAGGTGATAGACTTGCTCTTGAACTTTGATGTCGTCGTAAATTCATGTTTATCTATCTTCTAAGATGCACCAAACTATGTCATTTGCAGAGTTGTATTGTGTGATATTGTTCAGAAAATCCTTTGACTGAATGGAAATGCCTTCTAGAAGATCCATAAGAGGTTGAGAAGGAGTTGGTAGTACTGGCAATGTTACCTGACCGCCTGAGCAGCACATACCATTTGTTTCATTTGAAAATTTTAAAGCTCTACAGAAAAGACAATTTGTGTTTAGCATACCAATTTGGACGGAGTTATTTTTTTATAAGAATGGGATGGATCATATTTGAAAACAGCTTCAGGAGTGAAAAACGAATTTGTACGTAGTCTGTTTCGGAGAGCTATTCTATTGGACCTCTGTCTACTACAATCCTCCTTGCTTTATACTTGTTTCTGGAGAGATTTCGTCTTTTCTTTGGTGGCATATTTTTCCCAATATTGTAAACAAAAAATTATGAACATAGAAAGAAATTATACATTAATCCCTATTTTTGTAAGCAGTTGTATCCATAAAAAATTTATTTAAAGAAAGCAGAAATTGCAAGAAGAGAAAGCGAAAAGAGCAGAGAAAGAAAGTGAAAGATGTATGTACGTCTATATGAAATGGACGTGTGTGTGTATGTGCGTGTGCATGCTTGCGTGCTTGCGCGTGTGTATGTGAGAGAGAAAGAGGGTGAGAAAGAGAGATAGAGTGAGAGAGTGAAGGTGTGTGTGTCGTGATGATTGACGTCTTTTAAGCTACACTCACATATAGAAAATGTGATATCATCGTATAAAATTTTTATGATAGTTGATTTATGGAAAAGATTATGTCAAATTTTTGAAATGCAAATATGTGAATGAAAATTAAGTTTAATTTGTAGCCAAAATAGTACTTCATCTTTTGATACCCCATATGTCAAAATCTTGTTTCAGTCATTTGACTGTGGCCATGCTGGAGCATCGCCTTAAGTCGAGCAAATCGATCCTGGGACTTATTCTTTGTTAGCCTAGTACTTACTCTATCGGTCTCTTTTGCCGAACCGCTAAGTGACGGGGACATAAGCACACCAGCAACAGTTGTTAAGCAATGCTAGGGGGACAAACACATACACACAAACACACACACACACACACACACATATATATACATATATATGATGGGCTTCTTTCAGTTTCCGTCTACCAAATCCACTCAAAAGGCTTTAGTCGGCCCGAGGCTATAGTAGAAGACACTTGCCCAAGATGCCACACAGTGGGACTGAACCTGGAACCATGTGGTTGGTAAGTAAGCTACTTACCACACAGCCACTCCTGCGCCTAATTAAAAAATTAAAACTTAGTTTATGGTCCAATTCATTCCCAGTCATCGATTGGTTTAGTTCTATTACTAGTAAGAGGAGCACTAAGTTTATCCAGTTTGACATTTCTAGTTTTTATTCATCCATCAACCCAGTAGTACTTAATAAGGCACTTTGGCTTGCTCACAACAAAGCTGGTCTCACCAGGGAAGAAATTAATGTTGTGTTGGCAGCCAGAAAATCTATCATAAAATTTGACAATAAGCTGTGGGTCCATAAAGACACACCAGATGGTTTTGGTGTTACAATGGGAAGTTCTGATTCAGCACAAGTAGCTGATTTAGTCTGTATATATATACTTTTTGAAATGGCAGAACAGTTCCCAAACATAAATGGAGGTCTATATTGTGATGATTGTTTACTTTACCTTCAAAATGTTTCCGACCAAAAAGTACAAAAAAGCTAAGAATAGTTTAGTTAAGTTTTTCCGTAGAATGGGCTTAAGCATCGTTTTTGATGATGATGTAACGAAGGCCAACTTTTTAGATATTACACTTATATAATAACTCAGACTTCCCATACCATAAACCATCGACCAATATTAAGTATATTAGCAAATTCAGTAATGATTCTAGGGCAATTACTAGGAACTTAGTTAAGAATATTTCATTAAATTGTCCTAGTTATCTGCTAATGTTGACATTTTCAACGATAAGGTTGAATTTTATAACTCTGCCTTACTTAAAGCAGGTTATACAGAGAAAGTTACCTACATTAATTCCATTCAATCTTATTCTACCTTTACTAATGGAGATATGAAATCTAGTTGTAAAGATATAAACGATATCAATTTTAATTTATACGCCAACACCAAACAGAGGAAGGGAGATAACCCTTATTTATTCCCCTATTTTTGTTCTGATAAATTCATGTCTTTCAAAGATAGTTATACTAAAAATAAGATAACTAATAATAAAACAATTTGGTTAATTATTCCTTATGGGAGGCAAATTAAATCTGATCTACTTTTGCAGTTTTGTGATGCTATTATTAGGAATTTTCCAAAGAATTCTAGGTATTACTCTATTATCAACTCACGGTTAGGATTGGTTTTTCTAACACAAAAAATCGCTTACATATTATCTCTTCACATAAATATTAAACTATTAAATATTGATACATTTACTAATACTAACATTAATTTAGCTACCATCCATCCTCCTAGAAATATTGACAACAAGGTTATTGTATTTGAAGTCAATTACAACAGAATCAAGTTTATGTCAAATAACTCTAAAATTAAAAATTCTATATGCCAGTGTAAAATTACTTCTGGTAATGAAGTATTTTTTTATATTGTTAGCACATCTTCTCAGTTATCTAGAAGAATTTCTAATCATTACTCTACATTTAGGGATAGGAATAAACATAACAGTACAGGACTTTAAAAATTAATTTGGTATCTAAAAGACCACAATAAACAATTTAACGTAGATTGGTTGATTCTCCCAATCTCGATACCTTGTGACAAAGGCAAGGAATTCTGTCTTCTCTGTAATTCTGAACTATTTTTTATTCTTTTTTCTAAAAATCCCCTTGTAAACACGGTTATAGAGTGTGCATACCGATGTAAACATTGGCAGAAACACGCTTTTAGTTCATATAAGTGATATCTATCATTATATATAATTTATAATTTTCTTCTTATATTTCACATTCACTAAATATATCTTTTTCCAAGTCTATATGGTTTTATTTAATATACATATCGTTATATACTTCTCATTTATTTGGTTTCTTTTTCTTTTACCCATCCTTTTTCTATAGGCTACCTTTAACGTCATATCATCTAACGTTTTTTTGAAACAAACTTATTAGCATTCAGTTAATCACTATACATATCCATCATTTTCTGTTAAAATGTCTTATTGACGAGTTTCATTTCTTCATTTCCCTGAAGAGAAGATTTCATTATTTTACACCATTTTATTCCTTTGGAATAATACCAGTGATATCTTTGAAACAGGTGTCGGAAGTAAAAGAATTTGAATAACACCTGCGTTTAACTCCATTTATTCATTTATATATATTATACAAAATATTCCACATAAACATGGAGTTTCTACTTTTAAAAACAAGTTGTTACAGCTTTTTACTTGTGTGGTTTTTTTGCTACCCTGGTAACTATTTATCTATTCTTTCCGTGTTAATTGTTAACAAGGGAAAAATACACACATCTATTTATATATGTATATTTACATGTATGTATGTGTGTGTATATATGTCTACACACACACACACACACACACACACACACACACACACACATATATATACATACTAGCAGAGATACCCAGCGTTGCCTGTGTTACATGCAATGGAAGAATTAGACTTTTCTGTTATATTTTCTCTAATGAATATTCCAGTTCATCATCATCTATGATTCGAATTTAATCAAAATTACAGATGAGAGTTTTTTCCCTCTTTACACTCTGTAAAAAATTCTAATCATGATACATGTATCCCATACTACTGATCTTTGTGCGCAGATTCCAAAATTCCAGTCTTATGGAACCTGTTAAAAGGATTTTGCACCTGAAAAATGGAGGTCATGGACCTCTGAAATGTGGGTGTCTTAATGTCAACCAGATAAATTGAATTGTTGAGAATCTTTTTGACTTGGGTATTATATCTATTGTTTGAATTTCTTTGAAATAGGAAATATATGTATGTTTACTGGGTTTGTAAATGAGAGCAAAGCTACAGGAAACCAAATGATGAATAATCACGATAATCAGTCAGCTACCCTAGCCTAGTGGTTACTACTCCCCAATGTAGGATTCCTCACCATAGAGGTGACAGGCACAGCCGTAAGATGCATTATGGATCTATAGCAATTGGAAGGGCATGACCCAATTGAAATAACGTGTGATGTTTGGAGTAAAGGGAAATGAAAGTGTTGCCTCTGGAGTTTGTAACTGACCACTATACCGATAGGTAACTGAACAAAATAAATTTACAATCTATAAATGTGTTTGAATAACCAGTCACTCATCTGGGAAGGCCTTGAAATCAATGTTACCACCTGGAGACTATATATATACATATGTGCAGATGTATACACACATACATACATATATATATATATATATGCATATATATATATATATATATATATATATACATGCATACATACATACATACATACATACATACATACATACATAACATATATTATATATAAGTATGTGTTTGCCTGTATATATGTGAGATAATAGTTTCACTTTTAAAGTGAAAACATCTGACATTACAATAGAGAGATGTTGTTGTTTCACTTTTGACATGTAATACTCCAACAGTGGAGATGTGATATTGTACTGGGTTGTCACTAGGCAGTGTGTGTGTGTGTCTGTTTCTGGCTAATTTGGCGGGAGTTTTGCAGACAGCACGAGCTGGTTTGTGTTTACCACTCGAGTCGAATTGTTAATTTGTGTGTAATAACAATGCCTGGACAAGTCAAAATATCTTTGTTTTTTACTCCTTCGCCTGCAGTAAAAGGAGCCAGGAGGCCTTGTCCGGTAAGTTGAAGAAACAATAAGAATATTTTAATAAGTTGTAGCTTCAGTTTATATTTTATGTTACCAGACAGTGTTTTTATAGTTAATGTATATATGTGAGATAATAGTTTCACTTTAATAGTTTCAGTATTAAAGTGAAAGTGTCTGACATTAGAATAGAGAGATGTTATTGTTTCACTTTTGACACGTAATACTGCAATAGTGGAGGAGATGTGATATTGCACTGGGCTCGCACTAGGCAAGAAGTTAAAAATTTTTGGGCCTAAAATACTACCTGGACCGTAAGTAAGACATGTGTAAAATTTGAATGAAATTGGTTGTGTAGTTCTCAAGTTTTAAGGATTCACACAGACAGACAGACACACATTCTCATCTTTATATATATACTAGCAGAAATACCCGGCTTTGCCCGGGTTAAAGAGAATAATGAAATCTAAAAAC
>NC_068985.1:63893809-63900454 GCF_001194135.2 Octopus bimaculoides | reverse complement strand
ATATATATACATGCAAATTCCGGTGGAACAAAATTCGATCATAACTGTTGAGAAACTAGCAGAGAAGCTTGGATTTGGTCATTCAACCATTCATCAACAACTGCGTGCCATCAGAAAAGTCAGCAAATTGAGTCAATGGGTTCCTCACAAACTTTCCGAGTCTAATCATGCGCAGTATGAATGTATGCTCTACTTTACTGTCACGTCTCATGAAGGAACCTTTTTTGGACTGAATAGTGACTGGTGATGAGAAATGGGTTCTCTATAAAAATGTCAAGCACTGAAGACAGTGGGTAGGGAAAGGAGGAACACTGGCACCACAGGCTAAAGAAAATCTTCATCCACGTAAGGCGTTGTTATCTGTTTGGTGGGATATGAAAGGTTTAGTCCACTTTGAACTTTTAAACCTGAACTAAACAATAACAAAGGAGATCTACTGCCAGCAACTTGAGCGGCTTAAGTCAGCTCTAAGAGAAAAACAACCATCTTTGGTTTCAAGATGAAAGGTATTCTTCCATTAGAATAATGCTTGGCCATATACAGTGAGGATGACATTCTAAAGGTTGAAGCAGTTTGAATGGAAAACAATGCCCCATCTGATTATCATTTATTCTGCAGTCTTCAAAATCATTTGGATGGAAAAAATATGAATTTTGTAGACGAGGTCTGAACAGTACTGGAGGAGTATTTTTCATCACAGAGAAGTGAATTTTGGAAGAGGGGCCTTTCATGTCTACCAGATAGATGGAAGAGCATTGTAGAAAATGAAGGAGAGTATATTTGAGATTAAAAAACAACTTTATCTTAATTTTTGGGCCTCACAGAGGCAGTGACAGGAGACCAAGATGTTTGGAGATATGCTTTGATTGAGAAGACCCGGCAACTAAAGTGAGATCACAGCCATGCATACTGTAGTGGCCAAAATTAGAGAACGAAAATAAAAATTAACGATATTTACATTTCTACTTCATTTTCTTGAATGGAATTTTTATTGTATATACTTTAAAGTATGTTCATTATTTGCAGTAAATTTTGTTGGAAGTGATTAATAGCTAAATAATTTATAATAGAAAGAATGTTTATTTAAAAAATACAAAATGTGCAAAATTAAAGAACGTGTGGCATAAAATTCAAAAAGTAAAATCTGGCAACACTTTGACCAATGTAAACTATGTAAACAGTGTGAAGATTTATATTGAGCAGCTGTGAATTAATAACCATAGAAAGTTGACATAATGTTGATGAAAGCATCAGGAAGTGAGTGGTCACATTGAAAAAGAAGGAAAACAAGTTCTGCTGTTGCCATAGACATGAACAGATCAGAGTGTTTCAAGAATACTCAAGCTTTATGAAGAAATGAGCTTGTTTGTGTCATTAGAATAGCCAGGGAGACCATGGAAAACAAGTGCTTGGCAAGACCGTCTGATTCAGTGGCTGTCATTAAGAGACCATTTCAATACTACTGGAGGAATTTCTTGCCAAGTAAATCTTGATTACGGAATGAATGAAACTTGGAAGATTGTGGCTCATCATTTGAAGGAAATCTCACTTCATGCCTGTTCCCTCCATCATTAAACCTCTCATGAGTATGAAGAACTGAGAAGTGAATTTAGCTTTTGCCAACATACTTTGGACAGATGACAACTGGTCACATGTGTTCTTCAGTGACAGTCCAGTTTGGTTGGCTCTGATAGTAGACAGTATGTGAGATGTTGTAACATGCTTTAAAGCAGGTAGGTCAAACTGAGGGTCCTCCAAGGGCCATATGGATCACATTTGTGTTGTCATGGAGGGCTGCACTTGCTTCAATTATAATTGAAATCATTTAATAAAAATTATCCCAGAATATTTTTCTTAGTTAAACTTAGAAACATACTATGGTTTTGCCACATTCAAGAATGCCAAGTAATGAAGTAGTTTAACAAAAGAAGAAAATGAAATTCTAAACTGTAACATAGATTTGAATGCAACAGAAACACATTGTTCAAAAATTACTATTGTTTAAAATGAACATTTATTTACGACTATTCAAACATTTTTAGTGTTTTGTCCTGAGGTTTAACATCTCTTTTTGCTGACAATTTTTGGTATGTTTGGCTGAAATGTCTGTGCAGTTCTGAGTTTGATCAGAGATGACAAGTCTTGATCAATCAGCCTTGTTCTCTGAGAAGATTTTGTTGATTTCATGAAGGAAAATAACTTTTCACACATAGGTAGAACCAAATATTGCCATAATCTTTGTGACAAACTTGCTGACGTTTTTGAAATTTTCAGGAAATTTTCCCCACTTCAAAATATTTTGCTGTGAGTGAAGAATCTAACTGCATTTCTAATAGTTCCATCTGCCTTAGCAACATCAAAGGTAAATGGTGCTGAGAATAATGCAAATGGATGTTCAAAAGATGAGAAATCATGAAATCTTTCCTGAAATTCCTTTGACAACATTTCCAGGTGACTGTCATACTTGACAAAGCTAAGTACAGACTCAGTATTAGTGCTGTTTTTCAGCTCTTTGCACTTTGGAAGATGGATTAAATTGTCATTTAACAACTGTGACTTCCATAAGCTTAATTTTGTAATGAAGCACTTGATGTCATCATACAACTGAGTGATGAGTTTGTTTTTACCTTGTAATTTCAAATTGAGATCAGTTTATCGTACATTATTGTCCACAGAAAAGCCAGATCCAGGAGCCAACTCTCATCTTTTATTTTATCTGTGTTTTGACTTTTCATTTCCAAAAACATAATTATTTCTTGTCTCAACAAATAAAAATCTTTTCAGCACTTTGTGGCATGACAACCAGTAGACTTCTGTGCAGAATGGAACATTGGTGAACTGATTATCTATATCTTCCAACAACTGGCTGAATTGATGTTAGTTGAGAGCATGACCTCTGATACAGTTCACTGTCTTTGTGACCAAACTAAGCGCATGATCCAATTTTAAAATCTTTGAACACACATTTTGCTGATGAATAATGCGATAAAAATGTGCAAATGATGAATCCGGATGCAAATTGTCTATGTTTGTTTGTAACTTGGTAGTAACACCATTATGTCTGCCTACCATATTTACAGAACCATCAGTAGATAAACAGGTAAATTTACTCAAATCAAAACCATAGTCATACAGAACTTGTTTGGCTTTCTCAAAGATATTAAATTCACTGTCACAGGCCCTTATGAAGACTGCAAGCTGTGCTATTCCAGTGATGTCAATGCTCTCATCAATAAAAAAATGTTCAAATCTTGATGATGCAGCTTTCAGCTGTTTCAAATCACCTGACATTTCATCAATCCATTTAGCAACAGTGTTCCTGGTTAATGAAATATCTTTGAATAAGTGTGCTTACTCTGGACACTCAATTTCAGCTGTTTTTACAAGCCACTGCTTTACAAAATCTCCTTCACTGTAAGATTTCCCATTCGTGGTGATCATCTGGCTGAGTTCATAGCTTGCAGTAACGGAAGCGACATTCCCTTTCTGATTTTTCGTAAAACAGGTCTGTTGCTGTGTCAAGTTAGCCTTCAGTTCCTTGAGTCTTGAAACAAGCATTGGACCTTCATATTTATCATATGATCAATGGTTCATTTCATAATGTCTTTTCAAGTTGTACTCTTTTGGCGTGGCAGTGCTACTGTTGCAAATTAAACAATGTATCTTTCTATTCACTATTGTGCAAAAATACTATAATTCTCATTTTTCTTGAAATGCTCATCCCTCTTTGTTCGGTTTCCTTTTTCTATTAGCTGGAGGAGCACTAGCCGTTTTAAATGGAAATGCATCTACTCACCAGAAATGCAGGACAAAAATTGTAGGACACAGGTAATGCAGGGCTTGAATGGGCTTTCTTAACTCCTTCCACCAGATGAGAATTTAACGAATGATGAAGGGAAGATAGGAAAATTGACTCGTATGAACATTGACGGGTATATTCTGTGATGTACAAACATCTAACGTTTGATGTACGAAATATCTGGAGCCACGGATTAGTCAATTGCTGGCTTGCTGATGGGAAATCCCATGACTGGGCTTCCGAGTAATTGTATAATTTTCTTCCTGCCTATAATCAAACCTGGATCGGATGATCTGCAAAATGAACTTTGTAACCACACAATCATATTGTATGTATTATTGGAGGATATAGTTGTCAGTTTGTTATTATTGATTGTTATGTAGGTAGGTGATGACTGGATGTTTGGGTCATTTCATTTGGGAGGTCAGAGATCTAGGAAATTTTGCTTTGGTGTCCTAGGGATTAGGTGAAAGTTATTCAGTCAGCATGGGTGATAGAAGTCTGAATGAGAGAAAGATGAATAAAAGAGGGATAAGTGATAGGTGTGTTAGAGAAGTGAAAAGGTATTAAAGAGGTACAAGTTGTAGACTTACAGCACACACACACACATAATATATAGAGACCATTTGTTTATCATACACACCTACATATATGTCTGTGTGTGTGTGTACACATACACGTACACTCACACACATGCATACCCATTGACAAGCATATTGATGTGGTTTTTGTCTGAGAAAAGCATTTCATACACTTCAGTTAAAAATAATATTTAACAGAGTGAGATGAATATCATCCCAGTGGCAACTTGCAGGAATACCAGTCACATCATGTCCTTGGAGCTTGTCGGTCATGACATGGACCCTGTAGTTACGTGCCAAGATGAAATCTGCCACTTCTGATTTATAGTGAAGAGGGAATAATACATTCACTGATATTGTGGTAAGCTTGCTGGGATAAACTCAGTGTATGCAATTGAAACAGCATTAAATTATAAACATCATATTTAGCATATATACACTATCTACAGGCATGATGCTGTGTTTTTTTTATCAAAGCAAATATCATTTTGACATGTTGCATGAAAGGTGTGCATGCATGCGTGTGCAACCACACACACACACACTACAGAAACACAGACTTGTACACAATTTAAATGTCTTTCATTTTGTCTGTTTAGATGGATGAATCATTTCCTTTACAATATGTCACCAGTCAATGTAGTCTTTTGTCAGCTCTTCCATAAGACGCAACAATTTCAGATTTCCCTTTGTGTATGTGTGTGTAATATGCAGTTAAGACTGTGTGGTTAAGAAGTTTCTTGTGCAACCATATGGTTTCAGGTGCAGTTCCACTGCATTATACTATGTAATTCATTTGCAATCTTGTGTGAAGATAAGTCTGGCTATTTTACTGTTTGTGTTCAAAGGATTAATGGAAATATTAACTGGCTTAGGAACAGATGAAAGTTGATTTTATGTGGCCCATGCAAGCATGGCAAAGTAGACACTATAATAACAGAGATGATGATAGTGTGTGTGTGTGTTCACTCAGTGGAATTTGGTGAACATTCGTGTTCCAGAGCATTCCGATAATGCATTCCCTATCTTGCCAATATATAGTGCCTCGCAATTAGAGCATTTAATGCAGATCAAATTTCTTCTGTTGCAGTTCATATCAGCATTTGTGAAAAATCTATCTTCAATCTGAAAACCTGAGCCTTCTAAAAGGTATAAAAAGGAAGAAGTCAGTCATTTTACTACAGTTGTCAAGAACTCAACTGTCAATTAAATACATTTTGAAATCTAATGTTTACTACGAATGTATGAAAGCACTAATTGAACTTAATGAACGTTACAAAATATTTTTTTTTAATGTTTAACACACTTCAACATAAAAAAAAACTTGAAAAGCAGACCATTTATTCAAAACTTTATTCAATTGATATATATATCATCATCATCATCATCGTTTAACGTCCGCTTTCCATGCTAGCATGGGTTGGACGATTTGACTGAGGACTGGTGAAACCGGATGGCAACACCAGCCTCCAATCTGATTTGGCAGAGTTTCTACAGCTGGATGCCCTTCCTAACGCCAATCACTCAGAGAGTGTAGTGGGTGCTTTTACGTGTCACCCGCACGAAGGCCAGTCAGGCGGTACTAGCAACGGTGTATTTTATGTGCCACCCGCACAAGAGCCAGTTCAGGGGCACTGGCAACGATCTCGCTCGAAAAGAAAGAGGTCTGGAGATGCCACTACGATAGATTGCTTAATAAAGAGAATGAATGGGAGAAAGTGAGTCTGCCGTATGCCAACCCAACAGAGGGACCAGCTATCCAAATTGACAGTACCATGGTAGATAAAGCAATTAAGAGTATGAAGACAAGGAAAGCCCCCGGCCCATCAGGAATCACTGCAGAGATGCTCAAAATATCTGGCAGTGTCAGCTATAGCCTAGTCACCCGTATTACAAACCAGGTGATACACGAAGGAGTCATACCCAATGATTGGTGTAGCAGCACCATAGTCAACTGCTACAAAGGTAAAGGTGACGCTTTAGATACAAATAATTACAGAGGCATCAAGGTTATGAAAGCTACGGAGAGGGTCATAGCCCAACTAATTAGGGAGTGAATCAATTTAGATGAGATGCAGTTTGGGTTCGTGCCAGGTAAAAGCATGACTGATGCTATATTTCTAGTAAGACAGCTGCAGGAGAAATACCTAGCCAAGGATAAACCTCTGTACCTAGCTTTCGTTGACATGGAGAAAGCCTTTGACAGGGTCCCCCGATCCCTTATCTGGTGGTCAATGAGGAAACTTGGGATAGAAGAATGGTTAG
>NC_068985.1:63889264-63892150 GCF_001194135.2 Octopus bimaculoides | reverse complement strand
TATATATATATATATATATATATATATATATATATATATATGCATGTGTGTGTTTGTGTTTCCACTCATCATAATTATGTTCATTTTCCATGCTGGCACGAACTGTATGGTTTAATACAATCTGACTGCTTGAAGGGCCACATCTCGTTCTAATGTCTCAAATTTCATTTGGTTTCTATGGCAGGTTGCCCTCTTGATTACCAGCTGCCTTCTGGAGTGTACTGGATGTACTAGTACTAGCATTATGGAGGTCATTATGCCTTGGCAAGACATTTTCGATCAGTGTATTGTCTCAGCTCAATTCACCAACCACTTTACAGTATATATTGTCTTTTATTTTCCTGGTACCAGCACTGGTGACATCTTGTGAGTTACAAAGGAAAAGAGCTTCCGCCATTGAAAAGTAGAATTGGAGAGAGAATGACCTTAGGTTAACTGGGAGAAGTTACAGTACAATGTGAGGAACTGATTTATTGTTGTGAGAGTGTATATAAATATGTGTTTGTTTATGCGCGTACACACACACACACACATGGAAGTTGAGAGAAAAGAAAAACAGTTTCAGTTATTTGTGGCTTTGTTAAACATGTGGAGGGTGGATAATAATATTCTGAGTTATAGTGACTATTATGGTGATTTGGTGGAAATATTCTGGGACACAGTAAAGACAATAGTTTTTGCATGTAACATGAGTAGTAGTGGTGTTGGTGGTAGTAGTAGTAGTAGCAGCAGACACTGAGTATAATTTCTGCTGCTACCAAATCTTCACCTATTTCCTTTTGAGTGGTGCAGTCTCCCACTGCTAGCTGTGACATTTCACTACAGCACTCTGGCGTGCGCGCGCACACACACACACACACACACACACACACGCTTTCTCTCTCACTCTCTCTCTCTCTCTCTCTCTCTCTCTCTCTCTCTCTCTCTCTCTCTCTCTCTCTCTCTCTCTCTCTCACATAGGGCTTGGTAGAAACAATTGGGTCACAGTTACTAAAATTTCTTGTTATTTGATATGCATAAGAATCTAAAATTAAAACTTGAAATTATTTTCATTTCTCTTTATTTCTCTTTCCTTGTCTGAGTATCCATCTTTATAAATAATGTAAGGTACAAGAGTACTCAGTATTCTGAGATAGACATGAATATTCAAGGTAATATCAGTGACATTATGACAAGACTACGTGACCCAGGGGATAGAGCAATCTCCAGGAGTGACAAAGATGCATGGTGTGTGGAGTAAAAGAAGTATGCTGGGAGACGAGGGGATACGGGGTGGTGACAGGCAATAGAGTAAGAGAAAGTGAAGGTGGAGTGCATTGGATAGAAATAGCTCAATGTAGCCAGCTGCACATAGGCAATGAGATGGGCCAGAGGGGTTAAGTGGTGCAGTGACATAAATGGAAAATGGGTGCATCTTGTACCAGAGAATTGCATAAAAGAGTGATGGTGAGAGGGTTGGTATGAGTGTAGTGACATCTTGACTGGAAACAGTATTGTGTGAACAAAAGATGTCCATTGTGTTCCTCAGTCACATTGGAGCATAATACAGTGAGAATTAAAAAGAGTAGGAAGTGGTTGAGAATTGGTGAAGAAAAGCTGAGCATCAAAGTTAAGGGTTAGATAGTGCATTGTGGGGTAGAGAGAAGCACGGTCATATGAATAGCATAGTGAAGTGTGATTGATAAGAAGAGGGAGTAAGTAAAGGAAGAATAATAGAGACATCAGTTGAGTGGGAAAGAGATAAAGATTTAGGTGATAGTGGTATGGGCAGTAGAAGGATGAGAGATTGCAATGTGTGATATGAGGGATGAGAAATTGAGGTGTGAGTGATATGGATGTTGTAGAGATGAGAGGCTGTCACAAAGGTCAGTGATGTAGACTGGGCAGTAGGCAGGCATTTATGCATGCATACATGCACATTGATGCATACACACACCTATATATGTATGAATGAACTCACTTATGCTATGCATACATATGCCGATTTATATATTAGGTTGACAAGAAAGTTCTTGCGGAATTTTTAATTTTGGTTTTAAATGATGTATTTTCAAATTTTCATTAAATTACTTTGACTTTATATATCATTTTAAAGCCCATTTTTTGCTCTATCTAATCATGTTCCTCTTTTTCTTTTTGAATAGTTAGGCCATTTTTTTCTGGAACGTTGAATACAACATGGACAAAAAGCAAATTTGCACAATTTTCTTATTCCAGTTCAAGCTAAGCTGAAAAGCTGCTGAAACACCTCGCGATATCAATGATGCGTTTGGCCCAGGAACCACTAATGAATGTACAGCACAATGATGGTTCAAGAAATTTCATAGCGGTGACGAGAGTCTTGAAGCTGATAAGCGTAGTGGTCAGCCATCAGATGTTGACAACGATCAACTAAGAGCCTTAGTTGAAACCAATCCATGCACAACTGTTCGAAAGCTTGCTTCTGAATTAGACATAATGTATACGACAGTTTCCAACCACTTGAAAGAAATTGGAAAAACAAAAATGCTTGAGAAATGGGTGCCACATGAATTGAGCGACAACCAAAAGAAAACACTGTTTTGAAGTGTTGTCTTCCCTTCTTTTATGCAACAAGAACGACCTGTTTCTTGACTGGATTGTGACTTGCGATGAAAGGTGGATTCTTTATGACAACCGGTGACGCTCAGCTCAGTGGTTAGATGCCAACGAAGCTCCATGGCACTTCCTGAAACCAAAGTTGCACCAGAAGAAAGTCATGGTGACTGTTTGGTGGTCTGCGACCGGTCTCATCCATCACAGCTTTTTGGATCCAGGCGAAACCATTACAGTAGAGAAGCACTGTCAGCAAATGGATGAAATGCATAAGAAACTCCGGCAACAACAACCAACATTGGTCAATAGAAA
>NC_068985.1:63887341-63888996 GCF_001194135.2 Octopus bimaculoides | reverse complement strand
AATGGCATAGATTTTTATTGCTTTACTTGTTTCAGTCGTGTGACTGCAGCCATGTTGGAGCACCACCGTTGGTCGAAGAAATCAACCACAGGATTTATTCTTTGTAAGCTTAGTACTCATTCTATCAGTGCCTTTTACCAAATCATTAAGTTACAGGAATGTAAACACAACAACATCAGTTGTCAAGCAATGGTGGGGGTACAAACACAAGACACAGGCACACACATACACAAATATACACATATATACGAAAGTCTTCTTTCAGTTTCCGAGTAAGAAATCCACTCACAAGGTTTTGGTCGGCCTGAGGCTATAATAAGTATATATATATATATATGTGTGTGTGTATATATATATATATATATATATATATGTATGTATGTATGTATGTATGTATGCTTTTGGTGTGAATGGCTTTATTATACGGTGCTGTATTTTACAACCTGTAAATAATAATGGTATTTTTATATAAGCTTAAAGCTTATGCTGGTCACCATGCAATGACTAAGGAAAATAATCTAATAATGAGGCATATAAGCCCTCGACAGAAAAGAAAAGGCTTTCCCATCCACGTGGGACGTGAACCCACATCCCTTTGTTAACATGATTGTGTTACCTTCACACACGGATGGGAAAGCCTTCTTTTTTTTCTGTTAAGTGCTTATATGCCCCCTTATTAGACTATTTTCCTTAGTCATTGCACGGTGAATGCCATAAATTTTAAGCTTATATAAAGATACCGTTATTATTATTTACAGGATTGTAAAATACGGTGTCGTATAACAAAAACCATTTGCACTGAAAGCATATATATATATACACACACACACATCTCTCTCTCTCTATATATATATCCATATATATAGGTGGATATATATATATATATAAATTTTTAATTTAAAAGAGAGTTTTGACGCTGAGTTACATGTTTTTCTCATCATCAACACATTGTGGAGATATCATCATATGAACAAATATATATATATGTATATATATATATATATATATACCCAGTGACATGCCCAGTAATTCCCAGGAAAGTGGGCTTATCCCTTGGTTCCATTCTCGTAATCGTTTCACTAATCCAATAACAACAATACAAAGTATGTAGCCCTTAAAATGGTTTTTGTGTGTTCATTGAGAATCTCGAACTGTCTTACAAAGGATCTTGTTTTTAGGAATTCCCAATAAGTTATGATACCCTAATTGTGAAGTCAGTTATATAATAACATGAAATTAATTACCCTATAGTAAGAATTCAAATAAAGTAATCCAAAAAGGGCTTTAATATGTTCCCAGAGTATATAGAACATAGGAGAAAATACTAATAAGGTATGTATACTAAAATCGTGATACATGTTATGTAATAACAGGTTAATCAGATATGAGATAATAACAATTCAAAGTAATTAACTGTGAAAAAAGCTTGTGCGCGTTCCCAGAGAATATTACCCACAGCAGCGCTAGAGTTGGTATATTCGTGAATAAGTCACTAACCGAAATAAGTGGATCTATTGTTTAGGAGAATACTATAAACTCATTTAAGCCTTGTACTGGGTAAATTGAAAAAATAACTAAAATAGTTCAAATACTAAGAAATAAGTGTATTCAATTTCATTTTTACCAAATAATTTACGAAGGAGGGAATGGGTTAT
>NC_068985.1:63886762-63887241 GCF_001194135.2 Octopus bimaculoides | reverse complement strand
ATAGATAAACAAATGGAATTAAATACTACATACTTTAACAAAATTTAATTGAATACAAAAAGAAAAAAAATAGATATAAACACATGAACAAATAAATAAATAAAAACAAAAACAAACGAACATGTATTAACAGAGGATATAGATAATACAAGCACTCCCCATACACAAACATGCACTCACAAAAACATAAACACATTGAAGGATACGCATGCGTAGACACATACAATAGGAATACAAAATACAGAATGGCTGATAGTTAGCAAGGTGAGACACACATAAGAAAGAAGAAAGCAAAGGACCACTGATGAGGTCACAGAAGAGTGACGAAAGAACTCTGGCCGAAATAGGATTAATGTAATATAATGTAATATAAAGCTGAAGCAAATTAACACCAAATATACAGTGCGTGTGTTTTTATTGGCTTAACTGGCAATATGACCATCCCCAAGTACAACAACATATGTATATATATATATATA
>NC_068985.1:63879700-63885995 GCF_001194135.2 Octopus bimaculoides | reverse complement strand
TATATATATATATATATATATATATATGTCAAAGACTTTCCGCATTCCCGAGCGTCATACTAATATATCCTTTTGTTATTTACACCACCTGTCCTCGTCTGTTGTTATTATTTGTATATTCTCCCATATATATTTCTATATATATATATATAGAGAGAGAGAGAGAGAGAGATATAAGCAGAGTTAGTGGCTGGAATAACTGCCTAAGGGATAAGAATATTTTTTCTTATTACTGGTATCATTTCAGCTATGTTATCCCTGAGCATGGGTATGGAAGCACATCGCTCTTCTAATGAGGACTTATTTAATAGTCATAAAGATAATTACAATAAGGCACTTAAAGATGCAGGCTATAGAGGTAGAATTAAGTATATCCCACACGCGAATGCAACAAACAGAAATAATATTGATAACATTAACTTTAATTATACAGAACATAAAAATACATCTAAACTAAGTAATAAAGCAGAGACAACTATAGCTCATGACACTAACAGGATCAGAATTAGCAATACTAAGAACAACTACAATGATAACACAAATACAACAGGTAGAATAGTGAGGGGAACTAGACAAGGGATAAATGATGCCAATAAACCCCCTAATCACGAAGACCACAGTAATAACTCAAAATATTACCTGCAGAAACCGATTCCTAGCACCATTAATACTCATAGCCTAGATAATAAAACTAATGATAATAAACATATACACCAGATGCAACACTCTAACAGCTATAAACATAGGATGTTCAGCAAGATTACTAGTAAATTGAGAGACTTTAACTGGCTCATACTCCCATATGTGATGCAAATAAGGACCGACTTAGCTAAGCTAATATTTAACATTATAAATAAACACTTTCATAAGAATAGCAGGTATTCAAAACTTATTAATAGTAGAGTTATAAAGATAGTCTCACGCATAACCTTAGCCAGCATCATTTCCTCCATGAGTAATAAAAAACTAGACACTTTCTATTTAAGTAGAAACTACAATAACAACGACAGCTGTAATAGTAAGAATATAAACAATAAACCCCATAACCACTCCAATTTTAGTAAAGAGAACACTCAGAACCATAATAACCCTATTAATCTAGCGCTAATCCACCAGAAAATAATTCCCC
Organism: Octopus bimaculoides; assembly: GCF_001194135.2. Lineage (NCBI taxonomy): Eukaryota > Metazoa > Mollusca > Cephalopoda > Octopoda > Octopodidae > Octopus > Octopus bimaculoides. The sequence goes on along the minus strand of NC_068985.1, from coordinate 63,884,866 downwards.
TATCTATATGTACTATCTATATGTACTATAGAGATAAAGATAATTGTGCCCTTGGAAATACCTGTAAAAATAAGGATGTAATTTATCAGTGCACAGTCACAACAGTTTAGTGAAAGGATATACATAGGAGTTATCCAAAATGATATGAAATGTAGACTAGCCACACATCAATACTCTTTCAGCAATAGAAATAGGATTAACTTGACCGGATTAAGTAAATAATTTGGGAACTCAAAGATGCAGATACTAGTTTCGCATTAGAATGGAAAATCCTCGCCTCCATACTTCTGTACGATGCAAAAAACAGGAAATGCTATCTTTGCATCAATGAAATTTTTTCATACTAGCAGCACAACACCCATTACTTGAGGGAAGAGAGAAACATAGCCTGTCTGCACAAGGGGAGGTTTACCATCACTAAATATAAATAACATTAGAAACCCTTGCACTGCCCCCAGAAATAGCACCAAGAGCCCTTCATCACAGAAATAGTAGCCGTTGATATTAAATGAAGGCATATATAAACTCCTAAATTAAAGCTAGTTTAATAGTATTACATACCTGAGTCACTTGTGGGTGTTCCAACAACAATACCCCTATCCCTTCATCAACATATCCAAGTTTAAATCCCACCCCACCCATAACAACTAGCTACTTTATATACTTATTAAGCAATTTCTCCTTAATATCACCTACTCACTCCCTTTACCAAATGCTTGCTCTCTCAATCATGAACCTAATTTTGAATAAAGAGGGCATTGGTACTTAAACCCCAATGTTAAAATCCCCTGGCAACTAATTTTACTTTTCTGTACCTTTTATACCATGGGTGAGCTTGTTTGTACTAGTTTCAATCTGAACGTAATCTTTTCAACCAGCATACTGGTCTACCTCCACTTATAGTGGACCCTATTAGTCCTACCTGCTTAGGAACAATACAAACCCACTGTAGAACATAACTTAAATTTAGTAACTTAATATTAATTGATCCCGTCTCGAGATGGTATAGGTCTGTATTTGGGCACTGTAGTAGATAATTTCCCACGAGATATTGTTACCTTTAGGCTTATTGTGTATGAATGGAAGTGAAATTTTGTGGTAGACCCAGTATGGCTACACCCATGTAAAGGTTAATATAGCAATAAGTTTAGTAATATGAACAATCTAATTTTAATTATAATATAATATAATATATATTAAGTAAGATTTAGTAAAATGTAGTAGGAGTTTGTAACCATGTTAGTAATTATCAAGTGATTTAGCTTGTAATCGCTTAACTGTTTGGAGTTTTTGTACTTTTGCCCTCTCGCATGTCTAAGTGACAGGATGCACTCAGGAACGTGTAGACATTTACTTGTTCATCTAGTATTACCACCACTTGAAAGTATGCTGGCTATTTAAGATATTAGATTTAGCATTATTTTTGAAGGTATTTTCCACTAGTGTTCACCTCCCTATCAGTAGCCTCCCCTTAACTGTAAAAGAGTTTATAGCCATATTGGTTGCTAGTACTTATCTTATTTTCATTTTTTATTTTATTTTATGTTGAGATGGTGTGGAAGGGCATAAGCACCTTTGTGCCACTTATGACATAGTCTTCTCCCACCATACCTTTTTATTTACTGGTTCGTTTTCTTATTTATTTACATCTGCTCTTGGTTTAAATATAACTGACCAATTGTAGAGATGACTGGACTTTGGTCAATTCCATTACAGACAACAGGTCTCTAGAATATTTCAGTTAGTACACCATTATAAAAACTTTACGGGTTTGGTTTTGGATAATTATTAATTTGCTCTATTTATGAAATCAGAAGTACTATTCTTTTTCTAGACATATTGGCATTTCCTGTTTTACTTTAGCACTAGTTTTATCCTACTACACCCTGGTACCCCTACATAAAGAGATAACCCATAAATTATTTCTCTAGCTCATTTGCTAGTTCACTCTTTTGCCTATCGACTTCAAGCTTCACACTGCAAAATACTATGAATCTAATATATTGAACCTTCTGGCCTCTTCTTGAAGCCCTGTTCTTTCCTCTTCCCTTCATTTATTTTATTTTATGTATTTGTATTCACTCTGATGAAGCTCCATGTACTAGACTGAATGTGCTATAAAGATGGTGAATATTATTTTTGGAGTTTTCTTTGTAAGCACTTGATTAACATTGGCAGCCGAAGTAGCCGTAAGAAATGTTATGTTATGTTTTGTATTAAAAAGTAATTAACCGATGTTTGTCAATTTGTTTGTTTGTTGATCAAAAGTTTTCACCATTTTCTGCCTATTTAAATTTACACACACACGCACGCACGCACACACACACACACACACACACACACACACACACACACACACACACAGTACTTTCACTCTGCTTATTTCTGTGTTCCTTTCTGTGAAAGAGCATAGGCTCAAAACATAAAATACTTTCTCACTTCCTGAGCATTAAACTAATACACCTGTTTGTTGTTTACACACCCGTCTTTGTCTTTTGTTTTGCTTTTTTGTAAATTCCAACTATATATATATATAGAATAATAATAAATGGAGCAAAACGCATATAATTCAGCCTTATTGAAGGCAGGTTACAAAGACAAGTTAAGATACATCAACTCATTTAGTGATTTTTCATCTTTTGTACAACAGAATACTAGCACTACTAGCAGGGATAAACTCAATTCTATTTCTTCCCCTTCTTCTCACTTAACTGAGAAAAGGCACTTACTTATAATCGTTCACATAAAAGAGGAGGCTTAACTGGCTCTAAACAAAAAACTTAATTTATTTAGCAATACCAACACACCACCTAGGTATGATGACAACATCTGGTTCATCGTCCCATTTGGGAAACAAGTTAAATCCAATTTGGTTTTGCAGTTCCGCAATGCGGTGAATAGGAACTTTCCTAGGGGTTCTCACTATTACCCAATCATCAACACACATAAGGTTAGATTTGGGTTTTCTAATACAAAAAATATGTTACAAATAATTTCTTCCCATAATTTTAGACTTTTAGATTCAGTTCTAGACAGCCATACCAATTATGATGATAATAATAGTAATGATAATAATAATAATAATAACAATTACTCCAGTAATACAACACACTCCTATGGTAGCCATAGTTATTTAAATAAAGATATAGGTAATAAGTACAACATTAGTAAATATAACAATAACTCTCACAACAATAAGATTAGTATCTCGGAATCTAATTGTAATAGAATCAAGTTTTTGAGTGTGAATGCTAGGACCAAAAATGTGGTTTATCAATGTAAATTAACGACTAACACAGAGGTCTCGCATTACATAGGTTGCTCTTCGTCACAGGTCTTTAGGAGAATCTCTAACCATTACTCAACTTTTAGGGATAGGAATAAAAATAATAGTACCGGGTCTTAGTAAGTTAATCTGGAAACTTAAGGACTGCAATAAACAATTTTCTTTGGAATGGTCAATACTGGCTACCTCAATACTCTACGACAAGGGTAAAGATTTTTGTCCTCTCTGTAACTTGGAGCTATTCCACATTCTGTTCTCCAAGAATAATTTAATGAACCAGATAACACTGAGAGCATACAGATGCCAGCATTGGAGGAACCACACCTTCAGCTCGTTTCATTAATTTCATCCTTTTTACTAATTTTAGTTTTTTTTTTTTCATACTCACTAGTTAACAGCCACTTTACATGTGGTATGAACTATCACCCCACTTTGTATTTATTTTTATTAAACTTTAGACAATAACAATAATAGTAATAATAATAAATTAATTTTTACATTTATAATAATAATAACAACAATGAGAATAATTACATTACAATATTATCTAAAATAACAATTAAATCTAACTCCAATGCCAGTTGTTCACACTCTCTCTCCTTCTCTAGTTAGTACAGCAAGTTTAAACCCCGTAAAGTTATATTTGTAGAATTTTAAGTATATTTACGTATATACTATTGATTTTGTTATCGTAAGCATGTTTATTCTTATTATTTCATTACTTTATAGTTTTGTACCTTGTATTGCCATTTATTTAGGTTATTTATCGTAACTTAATATGATACAACATTAATGGTTAATTATATTTACAATCTATCTTTAATTTTCCTTCCTTATAAACATTTATTTACATAATTAGTCGTATATAAAGAATTCATTGGATTCTCTCCCTTTCTCCTTAAAATTACAATAAATTTTTACTACCATTATTATTAACTTTAAGAATTTTCTGTGGTTCATCATGTGATCCTTTAATTTAAACTCTTAGTATAGCATTCATAGCCTCTCTCCCTAAACAGCTCCCTGTAAACTAGCGTTCTTGTTTCTAACGGCCATTTAACTTATAGTGTTATTCCTCGTATGTAACGTTAGCATTCAGCACAAGTCTTGCATTTGAAATATGGTTCCCTGATGATGAAATTATATGTATATACCAGCATCTCTTACTTCTTTGGAGTAGAGTGCATATAATTTTTGAAACATGTGTAGGAATTAAAGGAGCTTATTGGTTATATGCGTTTTGCTCCATTTATTATTATTCTTTATATCAACTCAAAATACATCACTTTAACATGGAATTTCTACCCCTTAACCAGGTATAATATCCCAGTTTTTGTGTGATTTTTGCTACCCAGGTAACTATTTACATATTTGCATTATCGGAGTTTTTCAACCAAGATAATATTAATATATACATAAATTAAAATATATATGTATGTATGTATGTATGTATGTGTATATATATATATATATATATATATATATATATATAGGTTATGAGCGACAGTGGTGTCAATTAGACCCAGAGGTTTCAGGTAATGCTGAGTAAGTGCTATGGATAGACCACCGTTAAGCTCCGGGTTCGGAGGTTATCGAATAAGGGGTCCAACGTAGGTCATATATCAGAGTGTGAATATAGGATATACTTTTCGTAATGAGATAAAAAAAAAACCAAGGCTGTGTATAAAATAGAACATTTATAAATCTAATGTCTTACAGCTGTTTCCAGGATATTTATTATATCTCTTCATCGGAGACGGTGTGAGAGGATGATTAAGCAATAATTAGTTTAGTTAAGATAGGAAATAGAGAGTGAATGTAGGGATATTGTATTATCTCAATACGAAAAGTATATCCTGTATATATATATATATATATAT
>NC_068985.1:63869671-63878881 GCF_001194135.2 Octopus bimaculoides | reverse complement strand
GACGCGTGATGAAAGGGATTCTTTCGTTCGATTTCTTGCCTTCCTCTAGAGAAGACGTGATTTTTTTGTCTCTCCTTCACATCTAACTAGCGTTCAGAATAATTTTTCTATTGTCTTGGCCTAACAGCCCTTACCGTTTGTTCTCACTGTTCTGTCTTGTTTTTACTGTTTTGTTCTCACTGTCCTGTTCTTGTTTACACTTTCACCCTCCACACAAATTTCCAAATATTAATTAATTTGCTTGCGGGAAGGACTGCTCCAACGAAGTTGCGTATTGTCCTTGCCTTTGAAACGCGGAGTAGATGGAACAGGGACAACTGAAGAAGGGTAATATTCTTTATGTTGCATGTCTCGTTTCTCGGTTTGTTTTTTTTTTGTTGTAGAGTGGATTAATGTAGAGTGGATTACATCAACTCCAGAACTTATTTTATTGGCTTTAAAGAGGTGAACCCTGAATTAAAGAGACATAATCTCCCCATCAAATCGACCTGTAATAAGTGTGCTGGGTTAGTTGTAGATTCTTTAATGTAAGAATCAGGTTGATGAGATCAATAAGTGTTAGAACAGCTTGCCTTGCACTAAAGTTCATGTATTCCAGTATGTCTAATGGTAGAATTTAGTTCAAAATTGGCATTATTATTTTTCTGAAATATATGAAATGCTGAAACATTGATGTATTGTATACTTGTACAGTCACTGTTGTCATAGAGACCTGTCTGAACATGGTGTTGTTGGTGAGGTTAGTGGTAGTGATGGTAATGGTAATAGTGGTTGTGGTAATGGTGGTGGTGATATTTAGTTCTAGTGGTGATGGTGGTAATGAGAGTAATATATTGGCTGTGGTGATGATAATGGTAGTTGTGGTGGGGATTGGGGGTAATGTTAGGGGTGGTGATAGCTGTTGAAATGATGGTGGTTGTGGTGATACCCCTCCCTCTGTTATGACAGTCATAGCAGTGATGGTGGTGGTGATGGCAATTATGTTTATTTAGACTCCACCTCTATTTTCACTTCTTTTAGTTTCACATTCTTAACATTTATTCAAGGCTAAACGATTTTTATTTTATCATTTATTTTCTGAAACATTGAGTAATAGTGGAAAAAAATAAAATAATTGCAATAGTTTGGGTTCGTGAGAAGACAGATTGCTTCTTAGAAATGTGGTTGATGATAATTGTTGAACTGGGACTAGTTATCAAGAATCATACAATAAAAAATTAGAAGAGGAAGTCGATCTTTGTCCATACCATACAATTCCATAAATTGATGTTTATTTCTGGCTTCCACAATGTAAAACTGTTCCTGGGTAGATGTTTCATCTCAAGAGGATTTGAATTCATTTTGTACTGAATTGCATCACTTCCTTTATTGACTGCTGACTATGGGTGAAATATAGTGTCAGATGTATGATTGAAACTCCTGAGTTATTAGTTGAATGTCTGGTATCTCATCAATCTGAACAACTATTTTAAAAATGAGATTGAAATGGTACAGTGGGAGGTTGATATATTACAGATCTGCACAACCTATCACTGATTCAAGAATGGTGGCCATGTGGTGGTGGTCATGGTGGGAACAATGGTGCTTGTAAAGCAGTCTTTTGCCACTGTTGTATCGTTGTTGCTCAGACAGATATTATTATATTCTGAAGTTGTCAATAGTATGGTTCTATCTGGCACTGTACGACTGGAGGTTGTACAGTGTTATTATCCTTAAAAGGTTGGATCGATATAATGTCCACTCAGTATAATTACTATATCAGCACAGACACGACTATAAACACATTCTACATGTACTCTTGGCCTTCTGACCTTTTCTTGTCGACCAGCAACTGGTCTATTTATAATGGCTGGCTACTTCCACTTTTTACTGGGAGGGGTGTACAGTTTCACTATACAGCATCTCTCCTTTTAATTTTTTATTTAACAATTGATTCCTTTTATTCATCCTACCTCCTTTTTTTTTTTCATATATTAATATCTTTTCTTTTTAGGGTCTACTCTTAGGAATTCAGTATTCTTCTTTTCCTTGTACGTGGGGTTTCAACTTCTTGTAACGGTGTTGGAACCTGAAAAGTGTCATATAGCCAATCCATCGGTATTTCTACTCTTGTTGGTTCCTTTTCTATGACTCTTTCCTTAAGTTGATATCTATGTCTCCTTTCCATTCCATTTCTGCTTCTTACACCATACATTATTCTCCCTTTGCATGTTACAATTTCTCCTCCTTCCCAGTATTGCTTGCCATTTTTGTACATTCTTACAGACATCTTATCACCGATTCTAAAATTTTGGCATGCCTTCACTAGCATGTATAGTTTATTGAATACTGACTTCACCTTTCTGGCAAATATTAATTCTGCTGGTGAACTTCCTTCTGGCACATTTGGGTTCAGAGTTACCCCGTATCCCCTTAAGAATTGTTGGATCATGACCTCGTCTGTGGCTTCCTTATTAGTTTTCTTTAAAGCTCTCTTAAAAGTGTCCACGAACTGTTCAGCCCTTCCATTCAATATAGCAGAATCTTTTAAACTCACAGGATACAAGCTGTGTTCCGATATCAGAGACAATTATATCTGGTACGCCACATCTTGCAAACAGCTTGTGTTAGAAGTTCATTACTGTTTATGAGGTTGCGACACCTTGCGACCTCAGGCCATTTTGTGAAGTTGTCCACTACTATTCAGTAATGATATCCATTTACCAGGCCTGCAAAATCGATATGCAATCAGGACCATGATATTTTCACTTCCAGCCAAAGTTCACATTTTGTAGTAGGTAGTTTTACTGCCAGCACACATCATCTGCAGCCTTTTACCAGGTTTTCAACTTCCTTGTCCATGCTTGGCCAGAGTGTTGGCCAGTATATGAAACTTCACATCAGCACTTTCATTCTAGAGATTCCTGGGTGTCCCACATGAAACCCTTTTAGCATTTTCTTCTGTAATATCTGTGGCATGACCACCCTCTGAGTGTACATTGGTGCACCATCAGTTATAGAGTATACGTTTACATCTTAGCGGTTCTTTGCATTGGACCTTTCTTAATTTCCTTTTGTTGACCACAGTTTTTGTTTTGTCTCATTCATAAATTTGTCATTTCTTGTATTTTTATTTATTTATTTTATTTTTATTACTGGTAGTTCATGCATGATATTCCACATAACTTTTTTTGTTTCAGTTCATCGACCTCGTTCGGTCGTTTGACTGCTCCATTTATACTTTTGCACAAAGCGCTTGTGGGTGTATCCCATAAATTAAATTTCTCTATGCATTCGGTGCCAAATGAATTAATGGATTTTTTTTAACACCTAAGCATTCACTTTTTTGGTTCGATCTTTCAACATTATATTATAAGTGCATTTGCCCGTGAAATATAATTTTCTTCCCTTAACATTATATGCTATTTTGGTTTACCCATTTGTTCTCATGTTTTCTCGTTTATGATTGTGATATCACTTCCCATGTCTATTTGCATTCTGTCACTAGTGTTTTCAATTCTCACTTTCATGAATTTTCTGTTTGTTGTAGTCAGAACTTTTCCTGCTGACAAACTATTTATTTTTTCTTGTTTGTTCCAATTTCCTATCATTCTAGTTTTGCAGTGCGATTTTTATATGTCCTATAAACTCGCAGCGAAAACACTTTGCTTTTTTATACGGACAATCTTTTTTCAGATGCACCCCACCACATGCCATACATGGGTCTACATTCCGATATTTTTTCTGTTTTTCCTGCAACAGTTTGTCTTCCGTCTTTTTTGCATTGGTCTTCTCTTTGAATTTCTTCCGTGTCATGCCTTAATTTTAATATCCTGTCACACTCTAGGGACAGTTTCTGCAATGTCAAATCCTGGTTTGTTTCTAGTTTTGATAGAATTTTTGTTTGGATTTCTGCATCCCTTCTGTCTGTCAGTCCTTGTACAAATTCTTGAAAGAAACTGGAGTAAGCGTATCTAGCCTAAATCTCTCACTTTCTTTGTTGACTCCACCTGTGTAAGTGGTGAAGTCTTCATCCTTGCCCTTTTTTTTTGTGTTTAAACATTTCTGTCTAGTATTAAACAGTGAGCTCTTTTTATTAAACATTTTGCACAAAATGTCAACTGTGTCAGTGAAATTTATATTAGACACTTTTTTTTGGCAATATGAAGTTACTATACTTCTTGTACTCTGCTGTTGCTAGTTTTTCATAACACTAGAGTTTTTGTATTGTTTGTCCAATCTTTGCATTCTTTTTCCAAAATTTGTTGAAATCTTCGAAAGTAAACCTCAAAGGTTACTTCTTCTTCAGGTTCATATTTGAATTCGCTTATGAAATTTGCTACATGGTATTCTATCTTGCACACTACTTCTAATTCCTCTTATGCCTAATCTCACTTGAAATTGATTCAGTTTGACTTCATTGAAAGTTTGAATGTGGATCAGGTTTAAAGACTGGATCAAATAACAGCAGTATTGATGAGGGTAATAAAGTGGCTTGAGTAAGAGAGAGAACTTGAATAGGAATTACTGGAAATAGGTAGAAAGAGCTCTGGAAAAGATAAAAAAATGGGAAAGCACCAAGTCTAGATGCAATACTAGTTGGATTGATCTAGAGTGCAGGAGAGAATGCCTTAGCAATATTCCACAACCAATGCTGTAAAATCTGGAGTGAGTAAAAGTGACTGTCAGATTGGTGCACAGCAAAATATGTGCCTATACACAAAGGGGAGACCTGTTTATCTGTGAGAGTTAACAAGCAATCGCTCTGATACCACATGCAAGTACAGAATGTTTGAAACCATACCTTGAACAAGAAATAGCTAAAGAAAAGGTTGGCTTTAGAAATGGATGTGGCACAAAAGATCATCTGCACAAACTCCACACAACTTGATTATTCAGTTGATTAAGGCTTTTGGAAATTAAAGTCCTGTTGGAATTATGGCTTTATTTGGATTAATACTTTTCTGTTTGGGCTACATTGTTGGGCTTCAGTAAGTATTTTACCATATTTTATCTTTTATTCTCGCAGAGTAGATAAAAGAATGACCAGTATAGTCACTTCCCTTGACTGCCCCTTCTCATCTTGGACATATTTTAGTGGCCAGAATTATTTTTATGGCAAAATAGCTGTTTTGAAATTAAGATTGTTTACAGGTGGCAGTGTGCGCACATACATGCACGTGGTGTGTGTGTGTGTGTGTGTGATATACATCAGTGTTATACAATACCATAACACGGGTCCCATGACTTAGAAATAGTATGCTAAGATGGGTCACAGTAACATTTGTATATTAAGGTAACAGTTGTGTGCATATTAATTGTATGAGGGTTTTTCCTTTTTCCTTACATTGCAAGGTCTTTTTCTTATGAGTGAAAGAGTATAAGGTGTTTCCATTTTTCCATAAAACCCATTTATTGACCATTCCTGTAGTTGTAGATATCACTATTTCACACTTCTTCTGAGCTCACCAGAATTATAAGGTTTTCAGTTACACTAATTTGTTTATTTAAATGGATATTTTTACCATTCTGATATACTTCATGATGTATGTATACTATTTTTGTTGTTTGAAAAAAATTGGTGTTTAAATAGATTTTTAGGTGGACTACAACTTTATAGAACAATACTGTGGGCCTCAACAGTAAAAAGGTAGCACATTACTGATATGTTTTGGATGGAGTTTTGGCTCTTAAATCAAGTGGAAACAAGCAGGAATCTTTAAGCTAGTGCCATAATGTTTTAAAGTTCTTATTGTATAACAGTATAGGATCTCAAGATCTGTAGAAAGTCAATATATCCCTGCAAATTAACACAAACACACAGTTGAGTCTCCTAATGAGAAATTAAGTAGGTTCTTTCATTTCTAACTTTCTATATTGTCTAGTATATTTTCTTGTGGTTGTGTTTTGAGTCAATAGTTGGAAACAGAATTGAAATATTTATAATTACTGAAAGAACTGACCTTGGGGTGCCATTCACACGTTAGATTAATTAACGAAGCAAAATAATTCCAATTGATGGAAAGCAAGATCATGATAGTAAAGGGGAGACAACTCTGAATTAAAATTATGCATGCAGTGAAGGGTTGAAATATTTGCTCAAGGAAGAGTAATATCAACGTAATCTATTCTTTGACTGTATAGTAGCAACTCCAGGCAAATTTTTGGTCTAAATATAAACTTGATGGAAAGTAGATGTAAAAGTTGTAATAATCTGCTTGCATGCACATGTATGCATTTGCATTTACCTATAAAAATAAAACAAGCATAAGGCCATCTATTGTCCACTTGAAAATGTTGAGTTGGTGTGTAACCACATGTGTTTTCAAACAAATGATATGCCACTGAAATCAACTAACAAACAATTCAGTTAAATGGTGATTCAATTCAGGTTTTTTGTTAAGTGTAAGAAAAAAAAAAAAAACTTTGTTTAACTCTTTTAATACCAACTCACCTTACACAGCTTCTCTTAAAAGGTTCATATTTATTATCAAACTATCAACACTACTTAAGTGTTGTTAATTTTTTGAATAATAATCTGTCAAGATTTCATTTCAACATCCATGACAACATGATATGTACACCAGTTTGCCAACACTAACATCATACATAGCAATAAATAAAGGTAGAAATATTAAACTCCTTTGAAATATCGATTCTGTTGAAAATTTACTAGGTTGGATGGACAGTCTCTCTCTCTCTCTCTCTCATTCCTACCATGTAAATATAGTTTGGAAAGGTTTGATAACCTTTTGTTATTGAAAATACTCTGTATCTACCTGTATCTATCTCCCCATATCTATCCATGTCCTCTTCCTTCATCATCAGTGGTTTTATTATGCATTTTTATTTTGTAGGGAGTGGAGTCAGCTGTGGCAAAACCCTCCAGCGCTTTCCTGAAAATGACTGGGATGACTGCCCATATACCCAAGGGGTAGAATTGGTGAGTTTTATGTACCCGAGTGATATTTCATTGTATTTAGTTAGTTATTGTTTTCTTATTTAGTTTTCTGATTAAACAAAGCTATGAGACATTCCAGTTGTGGCCATCCAAGGCTATTTACTGTGGATTATACTATTCTATGTGTTAGTAGGGTGTGGTTGAAGAAGTTTCCATTACTGTTTCTAATATCCTCAATCGCTACATAAATAACTTCTCATTGCTTTAACTTGCTTTCTTAATGCTATTGAAATTTATTTCTTAGTTGGAGAAAGAAAACAATTGTTAGCAAAATACAGAGAATTAATTGCACAGATAATTGAATTTTTCTATTTGTTGTTAAACAAGATGACTGCTATAAACATATTTCTTACCCTATAAGAATTTATCTATGAAATATTAGTCTTTTCCAGTTTGATTTGGTCATTTTTACATGTAGAATTATTTGTAGCAAATATAATTTGCATAATTAATTTGTGGCAAGTATAATTTGCATTATTAGAAATGGGAAAGTAGCTCTAGCGATCCAGTGTCATGAATTTAAAGCATTTTTCAACAAATCATTTGAGAAGATATCTTACTAAGAGTCTACATTTACTGATAGTTGCAGCTGTGACAGCAGCAGCACTGATCCAGATGTGATAATACTGTGGGCTTCACCTGAACTTTGTAGAAGGTAATTATTGGAAGCTGAAATGTTTTCCCTGAAGAAGAAGACTAGTCTGAGATACAGTTGGAATGTTGATGTTGTGAGTTCTGCAGATGTTATGTGAGGAGGTCCAGCATGTTGTCAGTTTGCTAAATCCCAACACCTCACCTAGTGTGTGTGTTAAAAGTTTAATTAATAGCTAATAATTGCTAATTCATGTTACCAAATGGTTTCATGCTGAAGAATTTCCCAAATATGGAGAGGTAACTTGATTATCAAACGTATATGAATGGGAATTCATGACTTGGGTTCACTGTTATTGGAAGACTAAAAACCATCACAGCTAATGGGGCTCAGAGATCTGGTTAAAAAAACTGAATGAAACTCTAATCTCTAATGGAAGTCCTGTAATGTTCTGGTTGCTTAGTGAAGGTCATAATACTTCTACACAACTTCAGATGTTTGTAGGTGGAGGAGAGGAGGAAGTTAAAACTCAAGAATGATCCCTGCAGTAGGGTTCCACATACTTTCTGTTCAGCATATTTCATTCACAAGGGTTTTGGTTGACATGAAGCTATAATAGATGGTACAGTGAAACTGGATCCAAACCACATAGTTCAGGAACAAAAGTTTCTTAAGTACACAACTATGCCAGGATAATCTCTCAGAGAGATGTTGCAAACTGTACTACAATTATGTGGAATCCTGTTACATTCAGTTAAACAGTCCTGGTATTGTTGGCTGGGGTTCTAGAGCTTATCTCATCAGATAGCTACACTTCTCCCTCAATACGTTGCTGATTACATTGTTGCAATTATTGTTGTTAAGTATCAAATCAAATCTAGATTGTTGCAATTATTCTTCTTAAGCACTAAATAAGACCTAATGCAGCAGATATCTAGTTGGTAGAATATACTCTGGGGAAGGTTTAACTGTAATTTCGAGCTAGTTAATTGGTCATGTAGAGGTTCCATCACAGGTTTGTTGAAAATGAATTGTTGTGGTTTGTGATAACAAAAAATCCAGCTGGGTTGTCTTTCTCTTTGTCTTTGTACTTATACTTACATTGTAAAATGGTGAGAAGGTTTGGTCCAACATTTTCATGTCAAACACAGGGAAGCTGGTGAGTGGAAAATTGAGAGCTGGAGTTAGGAATCCATCTGGCTGTGAAATATTAGCATTATTCATTGTAAGTATCTTGAGAGAAAAGCTGAACATAAGAAGCGTCAGTAGTGGTGTGCAAGAGAGACGATTGCGCTGGTTTGGACATGTGGTGAAAATGAATGAGGATAGCTGCATGAAAAAGTGCCACTCCCTAACAGTTGAGGGAACCCGTGGAAGAGGTAGGCCCAGGAAGACCTGGGCTGAGGTGGTGAGGCAAGACCTTCGAACATTGGGCCTCACCGAGGCGATGACTACTGACCGAGACCTTTGGAAATGTGCTGTGCGTGAGAAGACCCGGCAAGCCAAGTGAGATCGTTGCCAGTGCCCCTGGACTGGCTCTTGTGCGGGTGGCACATAAAAGACACCATTTCGAGCGTGGCCGTTTTCGTGCGGGTGACACGTAAAAGCACCCACTACACTCTCTGAGTGGTTGGCGTTAGGAAGGGCATCCAGCTGTAGAAACTCTGCCAAATTAGAT
>NC_068985.1:63865580-63869661 GCF_001194135.2 Octopus bimaculoides | reverse complement strand
CATGAAAAAGTGCCACTCCCTAACAGTTGAGGGAACCCGTGGAAGAGGTAGGCCCAGGAAGACCTGGGCTGAGGTGGTGAGGCAAGACCTTCGAACATTGGGCCTCACCGAGGCGATGACTACTGACCGAGACCTTTGGAAATGTGCTGTGCGTGAGAAGACCCGGCAAGCCAAGTGAGATCGTTGCCAGTGCCCCTGGACTGGCTCTTGTGCGGGTGGCACATAAAAGACACCATTTCGAGCGTGGCCGTTTTCGTGCGGGTGACACGTAAAAGCACCCACTACACTCTCTGAGTGGTTGGCGTTAGGAAGGGCATCCAGCTGTAGAAACTCTGCCAAATTAGATTGGAACCTGGTGTAGCCATCCGGTTGCACCAGTCCTCAGTCAAATCGTCCAACCCATGCTAGCATGGAAAGCGGACGTTAAACGATGATGATGATGATGATGATTGATTGGTAAATATACAAATGTTGTGACTCTCCATTTCTATGGAACCCTACAGTTTTGACCATTGTCAAAACTATATTGACATCAAGTTTCCTCTCTAACATCAGTAACTATTTTGCTGTAACCATATCTAGCATTGGTTAGGAAGAAGGAAGGTTCTTTTGGTTAATAAATATTGATATATAGCAAGTCTATCTTCCATCTTAAACTTACAGAAATTTAGAAAATAGCTGAATTTTGATGTATATGATGTAAACGAGTCGAGATAGAACAACCATCCATATTAATGGATAATGTTTGTAATTCATAGCGATACTTAACTCAAGAAATTTGTAAAACTCCTTAAAGTAGGAACCTTTGAGAAATCTTAAAGTTTACTGCTATTCATATGCCATATTATCTAAAGTCTGTGAGAGGAAATGTTTGAAGAAAACTGATGCAGGAACGGTTTAAAGTTTAAAGGAGGATAATGTTGGTAACATGTGATGAAAGAAAGTTGTGTCATGGAGGGAGAACAGCTGGAAGAATTTCTCTGATAAATGATTTGTTAGCATGAGAGGTGGCACAGTAGTTGAAGCTTGAGACCATTAGGAGTTGGACAAAGCATCAACTAATTAAGTATTGACTAAAGTTTAATCCTCAAAATTACTTCAGTTACAAAATACAAATCTGTTCTCTGATACAGAGAGACTCTTTAATCTGGGAAGGTTTTCTTAAATGTAATTTAAATGTAATTTCTAAAGCATTCTCTGAGAAGTGCTAAGACTGAACAATGTCAAGCTATCTATCATTCCTGGTTCATGTATTTGTAGCCCGCTTCAAATATTGTATCTGTGGCAGTTACAACATGCCTGTATGAAAGACCATTATTATAAAGCTGTATACTGTCTTGTTTCATAGACATAACTGTCTACATGGACAGTAGGCCATTAGTGTCATAATATTATAATATTAAAAGTCTCTGTTGAAAAATCTGTATGGAATCTAAAATATGAAATTAGAGAATGGATCTTCAATTAACATTCTGAATTAAAATACAAATATTCTCAGTAAGGTAGCTTTCTCTATAAAGTTCATATGTCTTCTCTTGTGATTTTAACTTTTTCTATAGAATGCAAATCTCCTCTATAGTAATGGTAGGAGGGAGAGACAGGTGGGTCCTTGAAGATGGACAGTGAAACGGTGAAAGATTAAAAACATACATAATGAGATTGATAATCTGTGACTTTGAAACTACTAGACTATTTCACAAGATTCTGGTCACAAGCAATGATACTATGATAATTACAGTATTAGGAGAGTATTGTAGTTCGCTTGAAGAATTGTGTATTGTTTGTAAATAAAATGTGTGTTGAATGGCACAACAATGCACTATAATAGCAACAATGGACTATAATAACTGTTATGATTTAATCATCAATAGTCTGATATAATATTTCAGAATACAAAAATTCCTTCTTCAGAGATCCCTAGGAATTGATCGAGTCACTGCTATAATTGGTTTTCCAACAGTTTTTTTTTTTCCTGGAACTATCTCTGCAGTGGTCTAACAAAACTCCTTCCGGAATTCCTCATGAGAAGTGCATGAGAGTGGCCATGTCTCAAGCTCGTGTGTGCTGGCACATCCGTAGCACTGCTTCTAAGTTATGTATTATACGTGCAGTTCCCTTATTTCTTCTGTTCTTTCTTCTTTCTTTTATTTTATAAACAACACATGAGCATGTTATCAAAAGTGAACCTATGCACATCCAGATGTAGCTAAATAATATATTGACTGCCAACCTCCAGCTTGTTGTTAATTTGGGGCCCTAGTCTGTGTATAAGGATAGCTTCCTTAATTCTTAGATTACCCAAATTTCTTTCATTGGCCTCAATTGTGACTGTTATGCTTTTGTTGGTGTTCCGGCATTTGTCTAGAAGTTTTCTGAAGGAGGAGGCTTTTGTGTTCAGATGTTCTTTGATGCGAATGTGTAACGGTCTTGTTGTGAACTTGTTGCATTTGTTACATTGTATTCTATACACAATATTTATCCGTTGGCATAAATCTGTGTCACGGATGAGGCAGTTTGTTAATGTACATTGATTGCTGTCTCTTACTCATTTCTTTGCTAGGTGTCTCTTCAGAGAGGGGCCGGAGTGGGCTAATTGTATGTCTAGTCTTTCTCTTCTTATGGCTCTTCAGATGGCTGTACTTATCCTCTTGCTAAAATGGGGTATTTTAAGGAAGCATGTGTTGCGGGATTTCTTTTGTGTTCGGCATATCTCTCGTTTTGGTTGCTTAAGCCGATTTACAATGGATATAGGGTACCCGTTGGTTTTCAATATCTCTAGGAAGCGTGTAGTGTGGGTTACATTGTCCTCTGTCTTGTTGCACTTACTCTGGATGCATGCAAGTCCATTTCTGGCATATCCTATTTTGGCACCGAGTGGAAGGGCTGAACTGTACTGGACAAACATATCTCTGCTGGCTGCTTTCCTGTAGAACTCGGTGTGGATCTCTCCTTCTTCCGTTATTTTCAGTTGGAAGTCAAGTAATGATAGTGTCCAGTGTTTTCGGGATGTTCTATAGTGAACTGTATGTTCATGTCCATGTTATTGAATGTTGTGAATATTCTGTCAGCCTCTTCATGGGAGGATGTGAGTATGAGGATGTCATCTACGTACCTGGTGAAGAAGGCGCATGAGCGGCAGATGTTGAGTGCTCGACATTCCAGATGGTTCATATAGGTGATGGCTAGTAGGCTAGAGACACTGGATCCTATGGGGAGACTGTTGTCTGTTTGTATATGTGATCATGGAAAGAGAAGTAGGTGTCATCCATGATGATGGACAATAGTTAATGTATATTAGCAGCGGTGGCATTTGTAGATGGAGACAACTACATAGCAAATACAAGAATAACTTCATCACAGAGAACAGTAAATCACCCAGGTTCTATCTCAATAAAACACAGAAGGATAGCAACACGATCCAGATTAGATCCATCATCTCCAGCGTGAAGGACCTCTATATAAAATATCCTGGCTACTTTCTCACATCCTGAAACCCATATGCTCCATTTTCCTCGACACGTCAAGAACTCCAACGAAGTCATCAAAATACTGCACCAACTGCCCCCAGACCAACTCAAGCAAAACAGATATGCCTTCAGTCTTGACGTAGTCTCAATGTACACAACAGTGCCATCACACACTGCAGTCAGCCTATTGACTGACTGCAGAGTAGTGTCCAACATTCTCTGCTTTGGACTCACTGCAGCTAATATACATCAACTATTGTCCATATATATGGTGGTTGTCTACTCCTTAAACAGAGTTTGACCACCTCCTGCGCCTACACATTAACCCTTTCATGGCGTCTGATGTGGCTTTTTAAACCAGTGTTTTGAAAAAACACCCACACAGATTGCACCTCTGATTTGCACTACCAATACCTGCAAGTAAGTTCTGCTCATTGTGGATCCTAACATGTCTTTTAAGACCCCCATTGGATTTGCAAACCCTCTGGCACACACCACATTCAAACGTGTGCACAGATATATAATCAGAATAGCTGGATGAGGTTTGTTTTCCATGGGTTCGCAGGTGAGATTTGAGGCCAGCCAAGGACAGACATGTCCATATGTATATATAT
>NC_068985.1:63863059-63863740 GCF_001194135.2 Octopus bimaculoides | reverse complement strand
TAGCCAAAGATAAACCTCTGTACCTGGCTTTCGTTGACATGGAGAAAGCCTTTGACAGGGTCCCCCGATCCCTTATCTGGTGGTCAATGAGGAAACTTGGGATAGAAGAATGGTTAGTGAGAGCTGTGCGAGCCATGTACAGAGATGCTGCCAGTAAGGTGAGGGTTGGAAATGAGTACAGCAATGAATTCCGGGTAGAGGTAGGGGTCCACCAAGGTTCCGTCCTCAGCCCCCTCCTATTTATCATAGTCCTCCAGTTGATCACAGAGGAGTTCAAGACAGGTTGCCCCTGGGAGCTCCTCTATGCTAATGACCTTGCACTAATTGCTAGTAAGACAGCTGCAGGAGAAATACCTAGCCAAAGTCAGGTGGGGAAGCAAGGACTAGAATCGAAGGGCCTTAGAGTCAACCTAGCTAAAACCAAAATCCTAATAAGTAGGAAGGTAGATAAAACACAAACCCCTTCAGGTAGATGGCCCTGCTCAGTATGTAGAAAAGGAGTAGGTAGTAACTCTATAAGATGTACCCGGTGCAAGCTATGGACACATAAGAAGTGCAGCAATATCAAAGGCAGGTTAACTAGGAAGTTAGTTTTTGTATGTGGCAGATGTTCAGGTGCAATGAAGACTGTAAACAAACAGGAAACAACTTCTATCTCATTCCAGGGTGAAAAACTAGAGG
>NC_068985.1:63853854-63861033 GCF_001194135.2 Octopus bimaculoides | reverse complement strand
GTGTGTACATGTGTTTGTACATGTGAACGTATGTTTATGTACTGATATGTGTGTCTGTTCAAGTTGTATACATGACAGTTACTTTGTTGAAGGTTGTATACACGCATACATACATATGTATATATTGACACACACACACATGTGTGTGTGTGCGCGCGAGATACATATATGCACATATAACCTTGCTTATACATATATACAAGTACATACAATCATATAGACACTTGCACACACTCACAAATATACGTATAATCTTAAAGTATACACACATGTACGCTTATCCATCTCTCTCTCTCTCTATATATATATATATACATATATATATATATACACACACATATATATACACATACATATATTTTTTTTTTTTTCAAGGATAACGGTTAAAATTCAAATTTGCTTTTTTTATTTCTAATATGTTTTTATAATCTTTTTTTACACATATACAATACATACATATATCTACACACATACTCATATGTACATACACATACACTCACATACACAACACACAACACATACACGCACGTTGACACACACACAAACATCTACACATACGTACATACGTATCAAACTGTATCATACTGTTATATATAACTACATATATATATTTTAGTATCATGCATCTCAACATGTATGTATGTATTTCCACTTGTAAATGAGAGAGAGGGGTGACTATAGAGGGGTACTCCCGAGTGGAGTCTGGTTGTTACCCCATTCGGATTTATGGTTGGGAGTGGGTTTGTATTCTTGTATACAGACAGCTTGAATGACTTGTCTCAGCATTGCATCAGTGGGATGTGTGGATAAGATGTTTAATTTGAGTCACCTTAAGGAGCCCTTGTGGCAGTCTACATCATGCTGACAGAAGATGGAGTTTGGTTTCTTTTCAATGTAGTTGTCCAGGTGTTCTTTGAACCTATCATTGATATTCCTAGAAGTCTCACCAATGTATGACTCTTGGTTAGTTGCACAAGCTCCTTCTTGGCACTTAATCTAGTATTCAGTGCACATGTGGGTTTGTAGAACATACTGCACAATAATATTGACAGATGATTCTATCAAATGGATATGATCTACATAATACAGATTTGATAGACCCTCCTGTCTTTTCTACAATTTTGATCTTAAGGCCAGTTGTGTGCAGGAATTTCTCCAACGCCTTACTTATTCGTTCTTAGGTGTAGCATCAACAAACATTACACTGTGAAACTTCTTGTTATCATACCAAGTATTGTTTTTATTTCTTTTGTCAGTGTCCCTCTCTAACCTATTCCAGAACTTGTTGCAGTATAGGGGGCATATACCATTTTTGTCATCTCTTAAAATGTGTTTGAATCTTGTTTTCGCTCCTTTGTACACTCTGATTCTATTGTATTGTGTGTGTCTGGAACGTTGCATTCGGAATATATAATGCTGGATGTGTTGTCATTCTTGTGGTTGGCATAGTGGGGATACATTCCTCATTACTCTAACTAAGTCTGCTACGAGGATGTTGATCTTGGCAGTACTTGATACCGCTGAGTCACTACGGATTAGTAGTGAACTAGCCATAGGTTTAAAGTAGTGTGAGTGGAGTAAACAGGGTTTAACAGTTCCGTCAATCATAGTATTTTCTATCCACAGATCAGTATCTAGGACGGGTAATCTATTACTGGGGTTTTTAGAGGGGTAGTCTATGGTAACCTTTATTACTGCTATGGATAGAGTCAGCTATGTGTTGTATAGCTGTCATCACCTGTTCTTCATTTAGTAGAGTGTCCATATCTGTATTACTATTACATTTCACGACAAGGTTAATGTCATCAATGTATTGAGAGTACATAGCTAAGGGGATGTTACGGGTCGGTAGGCAGTGTTTAAAATGTCTGTCCCACCATACCATGAAGAGGTTAGCAACATCACCGGCGATCCCTACTCCAATAGCACCGCCTTTCACCTGTTTATACAGTTTATTGTTAAACTTAAAAATATGGTTTTTAAGAGTGGTTCTAAGGCTGACACCAATAGCGTGTGTGACAGTAGTTCTGATGTTGTGTGCATCTGACAGTGAGTGGTCTGGCTTCGTCCAGCCATGCCACCGTTCACAGTGGCTCTCTTTTGCATGCTGAGGTAATGGTAGGTGGTCTACCTTGTTTGTTACAAGTGGGACAAGTATATATACATTTTGTTGTATTTCTGCTGCTTTTAAATAATGGATATATACATATATATATATATATATATATATATATATATATTGATAGCAAGGACAACAAAAGAAAGAGACCTCGTTATTATGTAAATGGATGAATTTATCTGTAAAAATATGTGACACTTATTCGGTAACCATGATAAGACTCTGAGTTTCGGATGCCGGGGTGGGAACCCATGCCAACATCTCTTCAGTTATCCAGCCATTGAAAATTCCTGTGAAAAATGACCGTTAAACAAAGGGAAATTACTGTGTGGTTGGCCGTTATTAAGACAAAAGAGCTATAGACCCTAAGTAAGTGGAGGGGGTAAAAGTAAGGGAGTAGAAAAGTCTATAGTGTTCGCGTAAGTGCACCAATCTGTATATGTATATACTAAACCACCCTCACTTGAAACACACATGCTCACCCATATACTCGCCAAAAACTATACATAGAATTCAGCCTTGTCACCTGTATAGTTAATCAGGTTATTCAGGAAGGCGTCATCCCCGATGACTGGTGTAGTAGTATTATAGTTAGTTGCTACAAGGGTAAAGGTGATGCCATAGATAGAAAGAACTACAGAGGTATCAGACTGCTGGGCCAGATCATGAAAGTTACTGACAAAGTTATAGCTCAATTGATTAGAAAGAGATGAGATGTGGTTTGGTTTTGTACCTGAGAGGAATACCACAGATGCCATCTTCCTAGTGAGACAGCTGCAAATAAAGTATTTGATCAAAAGTAAGCTGTTGTACTTAGCTTTCATTGACCTGGAGAAAACTTTCAACAGAGTCCTCTGCTCTGTTGTCTGGTGGTCTCTAAGGAAGTTAAGAGTAGAGGAGTGGCTTCTTAGAGCTCACAAGCAATGTATAGTGGTGCTGTCAATAAGGTGAGAGTCGGCCATGAATACAGTGATGAATTTAGTGTATAAATAGGGGTCCACCAAGGTTCAGTTCTCAGCCCGCTCTTATTCATTATAGTCCTCCAGGCCATAACAGAGGAATTTGAAACTGGATGCCCATGGGAACTACTTTATGGTGATGACTTCACTCCAATTGCAGAATCTGTAGCAGAATTGAAGAAGAATTTCCAGGTATGGAAACAAAACCTGGGATTAAAGGGCCTTAAAGTTAACCACCAAAGTTGTTGTTAGCAAGAAAGCAGACAAGACTCTTATTTTATCAGGTAAATGGCGCTGCTCAATATGTAGGAAAAGAGTTGGAAGTAATTCCATATGTTGCATCCAGTATAAGCTATGGACACATAAGTGTTGTAGTGGAATCTCAGGTAGATTAATAAATAAAGTCACCTTCGTGTGTAGCAGATGTGCAGGAACAATAAACACTAAGACACAGGATTTAGACTCAAATGCCCAGGTGGCTCTCTTGAGGCAGTAGATAGTTTCTGCTACTTAGGTGACCAAATTGGCAATGATAAAGGATGTTTTGAAAGTATCATTTCTAGAATAAGAATAGGATGGAAGAAGTTCAGAGAGCTACTACCTCTGTTGGCAACAAAAGGACTCTCTCTCTCTCTCTCTCAGAGTGAAAGGTAGATTGTATGATCCTTGTGTGCAAACAGCTATACTCTATGGTAGTGATATGTGGGCTCTGAATGTAGAAGACATGCATAGACTAGAGAGGAATGAAGGTAGTATGCTCTGTTGGATGTGCAACATCAGTGTGTCTACAACAAAGTGCAAAAGAGGAATCAAATAGAACATGCTATAGAGAAGACTATATTGGTTTGGACATGCGATGCAAAACTGAGTTCTAGAAGTGCTATTTTTTCCACCTACATGTGGCAATAAAACTTTTCAAACCTGCTACCCCAAGAAACTAAACTACATCTCTTCTCTTCTTTGCATTTCCTCTTTCATGCACTATGCTTATTTCTCACTTCCCAATCCTGTCCTCACAGCCCTGTTCACTGTATCATTGCTATCCTGTAGTGCCCCATCCCCTCTATATACCCAGGTTTTCAACAGTCATTGCATTCCCCACCCCCACTCTCTACTCATGCTTTTTGGTAATGTCATGTCACTTATATTATAATCTCTGCACCTTGCACGTGTCACCACCTGTCTCTCTTCCTTTACTATCCCATATATATTCTCATCCCTATTCCTTGTGAGTATGCCTGACACTTTGCCACCATCTCACTCCTGTTCTCTCTTGCACTGTGCTGTCTCCCACACACACACACACTCTCTCTCTCTCTCTCTCTCTCTCCTTCCCTTGCTTTTCCCTCAGGCTGGGTAACTATGTATCTTCTTTACAGTAGCACACCTGTTTCTGTCCTCACTCTTGATCACTCACTCTCTCTCTCTCTCTGGCTGGGTAACCATGTACTTCCCCTACAGCAAGCCCCCTCTCCTCTCAAAGGATCTTTGTCTTGCAAGTTACTGTGTGATCCTGCCACTGCTTGTGCCACGTAAAAAGCTCTCATTCCACTCTGCTGGGTGGTTGGTGTTAAGAAGGGCATCCAGCCATAAAATCTGTGCCAAAACAGACATAGAAGCCTGGTGTAGTCTTCTACCTTGTCAGTTCCTGTCAAACCATCCAACCCATGCCAGCTTGGAAGATGGATATTAAATGATGATGATGATGATTTATGCACACATGCATATATATATATATATATATATATATATGTAGTCAAATTGAACAGTGAACGTTAAAATGTGAACATTGAAAATAATAAGACAACAAAACGATGTGCATATGGAATGTATTAGCTTGATGCTCAGTAAAGGTAAAAAAAAAGAGTGGGTTTTTGATGTTTTGAGCATAGTTCTTCATCAGAATAATGAGAAAAAGGAAGAAAAAAGAGTGCCCTCTATTTTCCATCCTTACTGAGCACCAGGCTAACACATTCCATATGCATGTCCTTTTTTCTTTTGTTATTTATTTTTAATGTTCAATTTGACTATTATCACACATTCACACGGGTCCTTCTGATGAGGATTTGGCATAATTCTTGGATTTCCCCACACCAGATTACCCTACCCTTGGATTGCTTCAGAGTACATTGTTTTTGTACCTTTGATTGTGAATCATTATATATACATATATGTACATGTATATGTATACATATATATGTATCTGTATATATATACAATCAATCCAAACATGAACAAGCAAGAAAAAACACGAAAAAACAACAATACGAGGATGTGGAATAAGTACAGTGTTTATTGGACGCTCAGGAAAGGAAAGAAAAGAAAGAGGATTTCATGGGAAAAGTCCAAAGAAGGGAAGACAGAGAGAGAAAACTGCCAACGATGCACACGTGGTCACCAGAACCATGCTTAGGAGTAAAATTTAGGATTTCACGGTTTTCAGTGAATTGATTTTAATAAAACTTTTCCCAGCTGGTTTGCACACTATGGCAACATCATCGTTATGTTTACATTATTATTTTTTCTATTTCAGATTCTTCAGTTTTTGAGTGAATAATGCTAATAGCTTTTGAATGAAAATAGCCCATCTAGACATTTTTTTTTCAGATAATGAATGGTAATGATACATATTAAGCAAAAATTGAGTATTTATTTAGCAGAACACCATAATGATATTATAACATTTATTGACATAATGGTTTATTTAGTCACATGAGCGCCATTTTGATGAATAACTTCAAAAACCATATTAGTCATGGAATTTGTCAATTTCTTAAAGTAGCAGGTTGAACTGCCTCTGCTGCAGCTTTGATGGTCATCCATAAGACATTTTTCAACATAAATTGGCATCCATCAGCATAAACATCTTGTTTAATGATGGACCAAAACTTTTCCGATTGGGTTGAGATATGGAGATGCTGGTGGTCACACCATCAACCTTTCACCTTGTATGCCATAAGACACTAGTAATGTTTGGATGGTCCCAGCAGAGTGGGAGGGAGCTTTGTCATGCATGAATACGTGATTCCTTAAAAGTAACAGCAGCATGTCATCTAGCCAGAGATCCAGGCACCCTGAGTTGGCCAACAAGTCTGTCCCAAATGATACCAGCCCACAACATAACTTCTCCACCCTGTTCTTGACATTGTAAATGTTGGTGACGCTCATCTCTAGAATAGACCTATAGGAAAGTGGGTTATACATCATTAGATGTACACCTGCTTTCCTATATTAAATTAGAATGAACGGAACGCAGAACTCCAAACTATCAACTCAACAATATTTATTTATGGTGGAAAATATACAGCTTTACTCTTGGTTGTTGAGACGCCTTCTGTGTGTGAGAACATGGTTGCTGGGACGTTGGTATGTTGATGTGAGCTGTCTAGCGTGAGTTCGAAAGATGGAGAGAGACAGCTAGACACGTCCTTGCTCAATCGCTGGCCAGTCGAGAAAGAGAAAGAATGAAGCGGGAAAGCTTGGATGTTGAATTCCACACATGCGTGAGACTACGCGTGCGCATGGCGTTACTACAGACCCAACTGTCAGGTCCATCAAGGGTCACTCTGGTTTCATCAGTGAACTGAACACAACTCCTGTCTAATATCATGTACTTTTGGGCTCATTGACGCCTCAAACTCTTGTGATGGGGCATTAAAGGAGGCAGTTTTAGGGGTTCCTGCATGGAAGCCATGGTCCTAAGGATGCGATTTCTGGTGGTTTTCGGTACATGAGGAATTCCAGAGGCAGTGAAAATGGCTTTGCTTGTTTGTCCAGGTCTTCCATATAACTTGCAGCCAATATACCTTAAATCCCTAGCTGTCACGATCTTGGAGGACTCACTATCAGATCATTTCATCCTTACTCTTTCACTTGTTTCAGTCATTTGACTGTGGCCATGCTGCAGCACCATCTTTGGTCGAGCAAATCGACCCCAGGACTTATTCTTTGTAAGCCTAGTACTTATTCTATCAGTTACTTTCGTCGAACTGCTAAGTTATGGGGACGTAAACACACCAGTATCGGATGTCAAGCGATGTTGGGGGACAATCACAGACACACAAACATACACACACACACACACACACACACACACACACA
>NC_068985.1:63846902-63848532 GCF_001194135.2 Octopus bimaculoides | reverse complement strand
GTTCTAAGAAGAAGAAATTTTAGAAATATTACTTTATTTGTGTGTAATATGTATGGTTAAAATTTCATCAACATCAAAAATATATGAATTTTCATGGGGGTTATGGCTGTTATGCATAGAATGTAATTTCCAAATTTCATAAAGATCCATTCAGTACTTTTGTCGTAGTTTTGGATAAGAAAACAAATGACTAATGTGTGTGTTTGTGTGCATGTGTATGTGTGTGTGTGTATGGGTGTATATATGTATAGATAGCTCGGATGAACCTAGTGCAGGCTCAACGGCTATCTAGCAATAGCACGGGTATGCAGAAATTCCGGGATGGTGTCCGGCGTGCTGAAAGACCACTGGGAGTGAGGTGCCCCTCAGCTTTTGTTGAAGCATGTCTCTAGGAGAAGGTCACTCTGATATAAGACCAAATATTCAGGGAATGGCATTGGACATTTTGGGGATCTCTGGTTTGTGCTAGAGATCACGGCGCTCCCACATCCCTGAGCCTGCAACTCATATTGGCACCAGACATCTTGCTTCAGCTTGTCTCTGGATAATGTCAATAAAGTGGAGAGGGTCTATGACGTGTTGTGCAAGCCTCATTCGACCAAAAACTCAGCACAGGCATTGCTGACCTCTGCTTTTTTTTTCCCCTATATATATATTTATCTTATTTTTAGTATATATTTATCTTATTTTTAGTATATATTTTCTCTCAGAGTTAGGGTTTTAGGGTTAGGGTTAAGGTTAGGATTAGGGTTAGGTTTAGAGTTTTAGGGTTAGGTAATCATGCGGGTATTAATCTGAAAAATTACCAAAATGTGAAAACTACCGACACTGCCATCTGTTATAACTTTTGTTGTTCTGTTTAATATATACATAAATTATGCCTCCAAAGAAGAGAGTTTGTTGGGGAAAGAAAGCAACCGATTTAAAAAGACAGCAACAGACTGCAGCAATTCACTACATTCCAGATGCTACCTTGAACATAATGCAATATGGTGCATCAACATATACTGCCCAATCTGATAGAATTCTGGCAGAACTGTGTAGCAACAGATTGCCAGCAATTGCTTCATCAGAAATTGCCGTCCTAGCTCCTGCGAAAAGGGATTACCCTGCTATGTATAATCAGGGTAGCACAAAAAGTTGTTTTGCACAAGCATTTGTATAGCCAATTAGACGGATGAAATTTACGTACGCTTAATAATGTTACACAAAACAGCCTTCAGACTTTCCTTATTAATTTCATTGTGTTTTAAATTATGAACATATTTACATCATAAGGGTTTTTTCGTTGTAAGGCTTTCTTTTTTAGTTGATTTTCACCTAGCAAGACTTATCATAGATGGCATAATAAGTCACACCCGGACAAGGTCGGGTTATACTGCTAGTATATATATATATATAAATTTAAGGAATGGAGAAAACGCATGTTATAATTGCATACTTTATTCCTACATATGTTTCAAAGGATTACAACCTATGTGATTCATAGGGATCTGTGATATTAAAATTGTAACCTTCTCATCAGGGAAAGCATGGGAATCATCTTAAACGTAAGACATTATGACCGATTATGAAAACAATAGATGGATAAGGTTATGACATGATTCATCTGAAAAAAAACGGTTCTCTA
>NC_068985.1:63828479-63843479 GCF_001194135.2 Octopus bimaculoides | reverse complement strand
AGAAACTGAGTTGCTTAAATGCCGAGATGACTCATTAGAAATAGTTGGTAGCTTTTGTTGCCTAGGCAATGTAATTAGCAAGGGAAGTGGCTGGTTGGAAAAAGCTCAGAGAGCTACTATCATGGCTGACAAGAAAGATCTTTTCCCTGGGAGTGAAGGGCAGACTGTATTAGAACTGCAGTTCTATACAATAGTGAGACATGGGCCTTGAATGTGGAGGACTTGTGAAGACTGGAAAGAAATGAAGCAAGCTTGCTCTGTTGGTTGTGCAATATGAGTTGTGTATCTATGAAAGGATTAGTACAAAAGTGGTGAATGAAAAACTGGGCATATGAGGAATCAGATATATGCAAGAAAAAATACTGTTCTGGTACGGACGCATGATGTGTATGGATGAGGACACCCTCCTCCATACACATCATTGCTAAATGTGGCTGAAACTTGTGGAAGAGGAAGACATTGATGAAGTAGTTAAGGCTGATCTCTGGATCCTGAGCCTGATGGAGGAGATGACAAAGGATCAGGATCTCTGACAATATGAAGTTCTCATAAAGATCTGCCCTTGACAGTAATACTGAGTTCTGAAAGTGCTATCTGCATATTGTGCTCTCACTGAATTTACATCTGTGACAATGGTCCTGCTACTAAACATGTAGACATACTAGATCACATAAAAAGGGCCAAAGAGTTAGAAACACATCTAGCTTCTGTCACAGACATGCTGTCTTCTTTCCTAGTTTTTCTACTATTTTTCTACTATCTGCACTATATCAGCCTCTTCCCTAATGCAAGATTGTGGACTCCTTTATCTTTCTTCTCATCACCAATATTGTCTCTCCTCCTTAACTTTACACTAATCCCTATGGCCAGTTCCTCTTCTGGAATTCTCTCCTACACTTGCTGAATTTCACTTGTTCAAGAACTGTGTCAACCCTATAGATCTCGTTGATCTTGTAAGACTTGTGAAGGCTTGTGACACAATACCTTTCTCCAGTCTTGCAACATCCCTGAAGGCCAGTGATTTAGCCCCTTCTCCACTTTAGATCAAATCAATAAAAAATATATAAAGTAAAATGGAAGTTTCCGCCTAAGTATTACTGTTAATATTTGTTTAGTTTTAATGAAAGATTTGTCATGGCAATTTGATTCTAGACCTTGCTCGATACTAGAAAGAATTGAGATTAATTTCATAATTAAATTTTGTCTTTTCTTTGTAATATATATCTGTTTTAGAAATTTTTGCTCATTTATTTCATTTTACATTAGGTTCACAATTCCAGACTTTTTCCTTACCAATAATATCACGTATGCATTATGTGTAACTTTGGTTGTTCATCTTGTTTTATATTTAGCTGTGAACCATGTCTTCACTTCATAGCCTTAGCTTATTTGTGGATATTTACATTCCACCTTTATTCTTGATTTGAAGATTTGTTTTCTTTAAATCCATAAGTACTGGCTTTATTTTCAGTTTAAGAATGCAGATTTATTTCAGATTCCTGATTGCTTTATATCTTAGCTCTCAATCCATGTTGTTTAATTTTATCTCCAAACCTTTCTAGTTTATGAGTCCATAGTTTATTTATCATCTATGAATGAATATTTGTTTAGTTTGTTAGTGTACCAATTAGAAAGAATTATGTTTGCAGGTTGAATGCAAGTTGGAAACAATATTTTGGTTCCTGTGTTTATTGATTTTGGGTTCCACAAATTCATGGAACATTTGGGTTCCCCACTCATCCTTTATGCTCATTTCAGCTCCCTTTTCTGCGATTTCACTAAAAATTTGAAATATTCTCTATCACTTTCTATTGTCTGATGATTATTGGATATTTATTGCTAATTACTAGATAGAAAGTAATTTATTTAGTTGTAATCAGTAATGTATGAGATCTATTTATAAGTATGATGAAGCAAAGTGAGTTGCACATTTGTTTTGTTCATAAAATCTATGAAACAGGAAAGTAATTGGTAGAGGTAAGGCATACAATGTCTGTAGTTGATGTGCCACAAAGTGTCTAGTTGATGTATCTCATATAACATTTGCAAGCATGGGAAACAGGCTTAATATGAATGAATATTTGCTTGAACATGATACACTCAATTGTCAGTCATGTTACACAGGTTGGTGATCAGTTAAAGATTCTGCTCATACTGCAAAAATGTCCTAGGAACCACCCACAATGCTCAGCTGTTCAGAATGCACTGACTATTGATTGTATTCACATTACTTTGCTGCAAGGCTATGTATTTTTTTAAAATACAGATTTATGTACAGATGTAACAGAAATACTGCTGTTACTGATGAACAATATCATATGAAATAATGATGACTAAGAACTTGTTCCTTGATATTTTTTTGTTCATAATGTCAACTTCCCTATTTGGTAGTAAGTAAGCCTGTCATTTCAATGTTCTTTGTAAAAATTATCTAAGGTCTTTCAGTCATGCTGTTTCTGCTGTTCTCTAACTTCACTTTGAAGTATATTGTATGTGAGATAAATGAGGAAATACTTATCCTGTACTTTTATCATTTCAATCAGTGACATATAGTTTAATTAAGTTCAGTAAACAAACTAGGCAGTGTTGGTTGTGTAAAATAGCCAGTAGCATTTGAGAAATATGCTTATGCAGCATTCTAGTTTAACTATTTGTATAAAAGTATTTTTCTGTGTGCTTCAGTTTCAGCAACATTGCTAATGTTTGTGGAAGTTTTAATTCTGCCCTCCTTTGAAATAAAATCGTATCAGTTCTTTTCCTGCAACTTTTTGGTCTAAATTCCAGTACAGGTTTATCTCTGCTCATATTAGTATTAGTTTTCAGTGAAGGTTACTTTGTTATGACTATACTGTACAACTTTACAGTATACTTTAAAATATTATAATCATCTTTTCAAGGAAGTTACCAACAATGCTGTTGATAAAAATTTGTCTGTAAATTTCTGTAACGATGTTAACTGTCTATAAATTTCTTTAATTGTAACAAATGATTTTTTTAACAGTTATCATTACAGATAGATTTGGTTACATGCTTAAGGTTACTGCTAGTTAACAGATGCCTTTCGGAATATCATGAAGGATATTAGAAAAATCGAACCAATCAAACTACAAAACTTTTGCACTCTTATGATGTCTATCTGCATCTAGTTTTTTTTCTTTTTCTGTTTTGTTTTTCCGTAAGACAATTTATCTTGATTAGAAATGATACATTTCTAAATCTCTCAGAGAGACTTAAGCAGTAGTGATACTATAAAGTAGTTGCATGCTGTCAACTTAACATGACAGTCCCAGTAAGGGAATCATACTACTGCTATTTAGCCTTAGGAAGCTGCACTGCTTCCTGTCAGCCTTGACACATTTCCTGTGTCCTTATGTTTACGAGGGGGAGACAAGCACCTCCACTCAGCTAAGCCTGCGTCCAGGGACATATTTCTGAGTTTTTGCTTGTCATCAGCCTGGAGTAGCATGACTTGCTGACTGAAGATGCCTGTCAAGCTCTCATAAACATAATAATTCTAGTGAAACACATTCACTGATTACAAAATTAGAAATGATACATTTCTAAATCTGAGAGCTTGACAGGCATCTTCAGCCTGCAAGTCATGCTACTCCAGGCTGATGATGAGCAAAAACTCAGAAACATGTCCCTGGATGCAGACTTGGCTGGGTGGAGGTACTTGTCTCCCCCTTGTAAACATAAGGACACAAGAAATGTGTCAAAGCTGACAGGAAGCAGTGCAGCTTCCTAGGGCTAACTAGCAGTAGTATGATTCCCTTAATGGGACTGTCACGTTAAGTTGACAGCATACAACTACTTTAACTTATCTTGAATTTATCTTAAAAAGCTATAAGGAATCATTATCTTTTATCATTTACTTGTTTCAGCTTGCTCTTGGTTTCTTTTGCTGAACCACTAAGTTACATGGATGTAAAGGCACCAACACTAATTGTCAAGTGGTGGTAGAGGACAGACACAAAAATATACACACATATACATATATTATACAATGGGCTCTTTCAGTTTCTGTCTATCAAATCCACTCACAAGGCTTTGGGTCAGCCAGAGGCTATAATAGAAGGCATTTGCCCAAGGTACCACATACTGGGACTGAACCTAGAATCGTGTAGCTGAGAAGCAAACTTCTAACCATGCAGCCACGCCTGTACCTATAAGCCACACTTGTGCCAATTAAACACTTAAGCATGATTTTCCTTAACTGATATATATTTTGTCTCTTTGTTATATATTTGTTAAATGACATGGTTATTATTTTTATTATTTTTCCACATTAAGAATTAAGAATATTGCTATAATTTACTTTTAACTTCGAACATGTTGTAAATTCTAATTGAATAACTTTCTCAATAGTTTGGTAGTTTATATGGTAGAAATGGAATAGTCATTTCGGTTATAGTGACACCTTGAGGCCTGGTCATAATTTAGAGAATTGGAGGAGAATTAAAAGATGCTGGCTAAAATGTGAAGCACCTTGAATATATTTGATATAATGATATAAAAGCTGTATAACTTGCCATATACAGGAAGTTACTTTGATATTGTACCAGGAATTTAGATATATTTATTTATTCCTGTAGATTTCACATGAAGTATTTTAAATATATTAATAGTTATCGCCAAGCTAACATGTCAGTCCAGGAAAATAGGATGAATGCTGCCATTGATTAGCTCCAAGAGGCCATTGCCTCAGCTAGCTATATGACACACAAACCTGTGTCCATTATAACCTTCGAACAGGGGAGGTCAGCAGCTTCCCCTTGCTGGTCTGGCATCTACAGACTAGTTTTGGGGTAATTGTCCCTTATCAATGTAAAGTAGCCGAACCCAGCAGGCATCGCTGCTGACCTCCCCT
Organism: Octopus bimaculoides; assembly: GCF_001194135.2. Classification (NCBI taxonomy): domain Eukaryota; kingdom Metazoa; phylum Mollusca; class Cephalopoda; order Octopoda; family Octopodidae; genus Octopus; species Octopus bimaculoides. The sequence continues at coordinate 63,838,609 of NC_068985.1, read as the reverse complement.
GTTTGAAGGTTATAATGGACACAGGTTCGTGTGCCACATAGCTAGCTAGAGGCGATGGCCTCTTGGAGCTAATCAACGGCAGCATTTGTCCTATTTTCCTGGACTGCCATGTTAGCTTGGCGATAACTTTTAATATCCAGTACCGCTGCCATAGTCTCCTGTAAAGAGATTTAGAAATATTAATATTTCTATTTTTGAAAACCAGTGGATGTATTCCACTGAATTTAGGTAAATAATCCTTCAGATGGTCAGCAGCGATGCCTGCTGGGTTCGGCTACTCTACATTGATAAGGGGCAATTACCCCGAAACTAGACTGTAGATGCCAGACCAGCAAGGGGAAGCTGCTAACCTCCTCTGTTCGAAAGTTATAATGGACACAAGTTCATGCGTCACATAGCTAGCTAGTGGCGATGGCCTCTTGGAGCTAATCAACAGCAGCATTCATCCTATTTTCCTAGACTGCCATGTTAGCTTGGCGATAACTATTAATATCCAGTACCGCTGCCATAGTCTCCTGTAGAGAGATTTAGAAATATCAATATTTGTATTTTAAATAGTTTTCCTTATTGCAGTCTCTTTTCTATTAGAAGATAGTTTGAATCATTAATTAAATGTCGGGGAGGGTCATTAGTTTAAAAGAGTATTATAATAAAAACCCTTCTCCATATTTGGAAACTATTCATATTGAGAGTCAGTATCATATGAGTTTGTGAAGAAAGATGGCTAAAGACAGTGGGTGATGAATTGATGAATGAAGAATATTGAATTATGAGCAACAAATCTCAACAAATTTCAATGATAAACTCAGCAACACAAGATGTCTTCTGTTTCTTCTCTCATTTTTACAACTGACTCCTGATTCTCTCAAATAGTTACCTTTGTCTCTACAACCCCACTAGTGAGCCTCACAATCTAAAACACTAAACTCTTTGATCCATCCTTTCTTTGAATTGCAAGGTTCTGCAAATCCACTCCTAGTGACTATTTCACCACAGACACTAGTCTAAACATTGTTCAAACTAACCACTATCATTCTTCAGTGGCCATCATCCTTCCTCTTTTGATCGTTAGCCTATTAAAAAAAAATGTCTGAAATACAACTACAGAGATCAAGTGACAGTAATTGGTTAGAGGAAGAGATTTATCTCATCTAAAGACAAATAGAATGTGTATTTGCCTTTTGGGAAAAGTCTACTGACAACAAACAGTAAATGTATTATTGTGTGTATTTATTTAATCAATATTTCATTGACAAATCAGGATATAAAAATGGACACTACCTACTGTCTTTCCAGCCACATCTTATTCTTCTTTACTCCTTGGTAGACTAGTTATCTGAATGATAAAATGTTTTTTAAAAATCACTATTCGTAAGCGCAAGCATGGCTGTGTAGTTAGATGCTAGCTTCTGAAACAAGATAAGAGATAAAAGGTATTCTCTTTAAAGTTTTCTATGTGTGCAACGACCACTGATTCAGATCTCTTCAAGAAAGTCTCAATAGGTTAAATAACTTATATTTAACCTATTTATTTTCAGTTGCAGCACAATTTTATCATTGTCTGTATTTCACTGTTATGCAGTTCCATACCATTTTATTTATAGCTTATATTCCAATATATTTGTGTTGGAATATAAACTAGAAAAAAATACCCAACAAAAATGAAAAAAAAAAAACATTTCCAACTTAAAGAACGGTATCTTCACTTTTTCCAGCTGCTTGGTTCCATTTTCAGTGCTATTTATGGTACCAAAGTAGATAAATTTACTTCAGTAACACAAATTTTGATTGTTCTCTTTGAGTGTAACACCAAGAGTGATAATGGCTTCATGTTCTTACCTTTTTATACAACTAGCAACCACAGGCAGTATTTCTGGTGTAGTTAAACCCTTCATTCTACATCAGTTCATCCAGACATCATTTACCTTTTACAGACCCAGTATTTGCTCTTTGTCTGTTCTCTTCCTACTCACTGTGCAAAGTCTTACTCAAATGACAGCAGGCCTTGGGAGTCCTCTGTTTTTAATTTGTATCCATGTTCATTCTTCCTCTATTTGGTGTGTGTGTACGCGTGCGCATGTGTGTTGTATAGAAATGACAGTGTCATCATCATCATTTTAATGTCCACTTTTCCATACTCCATGGAATTTGTTGAGGCAGATTTTCTACTTATGGATGCCCTTCCAGTTGCCAGCCCTCACCTATTTCCATAGCCAGACATGTTTTTGTAGAATGGTGGATATGAAATACACAGCTTATATGAAAGTGACAGTCATTTACAACTATCAGCTAATGTCAAGTTGACACAAACATACACTCACATATGATGGGCTTCTTTCAGTTTCTGTCTACCAAATGCATTCACAAGGCTTTATAGTAGAAGACATTTGTCTGAGATGCCATGTAGTGAAACTGAACCCAAAACCATGTGGCTGGGAATCATATTTCTTAACCAATCAGCCATGCTTGCCCCTGTATGTGTTGTAATGACTGTGTAAGAAAGTGTGTGTGTGTGTGTGTGTGTGAAAGAGAGGGATACAGAAGTGATTCTGTGTGTATGCATATGTAGATACATGACTGATGGTAGATATCCAACTGTGGATTCCTTAATGATTACCTCTGGAAATAGAGAAGACATCATCTCAATGCTGTTCTTTAAGTTTTACTGACCACTACCTATTGCTAACAGTGCTCTCTGTGTTAATGTAGAAAACTAAATTCTTGTTTGCCATCTATATTTGTTGATGGATGTTTTCTAATGTTAAGAACAGAAATTGTTCATTGGAAAATGGAACTAACTTCTACATCTTCAGATAACAGACCAATAAACTGTAAAAATAAAGAAAAATATTGATAAAAATCTATTATATAACACTGGAGGAAGTATCAGGAAGTAATTGTGGTGGATAGGTGAGGAAAAGAGGAATAAACCAAAAGAATTTTGGTGGCTAGCTACTGGATACTGATTATGTCATCAATGGTACTATTGACCCTACTTTGGCACCTTTTCACATGGCATGAACTACTCTTATATTCCTCCACACCTGTCTTATTACCAAACTACAAAACTAATACTTTTCTCTCTGGAATCAGAAAATAACAGTTGTGAAAGGTTTCAAACATTTATATGTATGAATAACATGGTTACCAAGTATGTTGCAAGACATAAACCCCTCAACTGGCAGTAGGGAATTAATATTGATGGGGTGTGGATTTGTGACAGACGGTCAGATTAAAGGTATAAAAACAAGGTGAAGTTTCCTTCTCGAGTCATACTGACTCCTAAGGGCCAGTTTCCTGGTTTCCATGGCGTATATATTGGATGGGACACTGGTGCGTCACAGGATTACTCATTTTTGCCCACTGATTGGACTGGAGCAACGTGAATTAAAGTGTTTTGTTCAAGAACACAAAACGTCACCAGGTCCAGGAATTGAAACCACAATCTTACGACCATGAGTCCAACACCCTAACCACCAAGCTACATGCTTCCACTAGATTAAAGGTATAGAAATTCATTGATAAGTGTCTTGGTGTAGGGTAGATACATGGATACCCCAGTTGGAAAAAAAAGGAGGGTGAGTTAGAGAGTAAGATAAAGACAATGATAGTGGGAAAGATGATGGCAAAGGTGTGTTGGGACATGCCTTTGAGTGACATTAGGAGTGGAGAGAATAGGTGAAATGATACAATGGTTTGGACCAGGCGAGTGGGAAAGATTGAGGTGATTGTAGTAAATGATGGAGAGAAATATAGAAGAGGCTCAAGGGTAGGAGTTATGGTAGATGTGTGAGGGTGTTGAGGGCAGTAGCAAGCGAGGTGTTAATGATGGTGATTTACTGAAAGACTATTGTTCAGCCTGATTTTAAACTAGGTTGAATAGAAGTGCCACAGAGCAGAATAGAAGCACCACAAAAACTTATGTTGAATATCTAATGATGCAAAACACACTAACACTGTTAGAAAATGAGGAAGCAGTGAAAGATACTGTGTGAGGATTGTGTTCATTGTGATTGGTGAGGCATGGTTGTGTCATTAAAAAGTTTGCTTCACAACCCTGTGGTTTCAGGTTCAATTCCATTGCATAGCATTTTGAGGAAGTCTCTTCTACTATGATATCTGATTGACTAAAATCTTCTGAGAGAATTTGGTGGATGAATAGGAAGCCCGTTGTGTGTGCATGTACTCATGTGTCCTTGTCTTGACATTTATGTGCTGTTTGTAAACAAAGACATAGTTCATGCAAAATTGGCATCATATGCTGCAAGTTTTCATGAAAATATGTCCACACATTGAGCTGTCCATATCTGAAGGACTTGAGATGCTAATACTTTGCTTGGAAACAGGTAAGGACTGGCAATAGGAAGAGATAGCCAGCCATAGAATATCTGTCTCAAAGCGCTTCACCTGATCTATGGATGCATGGAAAAGTGAATGTTAAAACAATTATGATACTTATTAAATAGAAAGGGAAGTTAGTAAATTAAGAAAGTGTCTACATGTTGGAATGTTTTCTGTAAGACATTGTTCAAGCTGTGTGTTCTTTTGGACAAAATCTTGATAGACAACACTGTCCAGCCCAATGTGGCTTGCTACTAAAAGTAATAATTTGTCATTTATAAATATTAACTTTTGTATAATTTTTAATTTAATCTAAATTTGTTTCATCACTGTTTTACAGTTTTGTCAGCCAGCAGGATGGCAGTTATCAACACAAAGATTGCAGCCCACATTTTTTGCAGCTGTGTTGACAGACATTGATGCTGACAGACATTATTGTGCATGCATGACATTCAATGAAGCAGTTGCCATGACACCCACCAAACCAGATGATGAAGAGGAAGAACAAGATGGTTCAGGCTTGGTGCATCATTCATTGATGTTTGCTCCTAAAACCATCCTGCTTGTTTCTCGAATGAATAACTTTGAGGCTTTAAAGGTAACAGATTGGTATAAAAATTATTCCATTAAATCCATTCTTCTTGAACAAATTTTTATGAGAGATTTTTTGTTTTTGGTGCCATTCCACTCCACATCTTCCTTTTATTTAAAAGATAAAGAAGATATTTTTCAATTCTTTTTCAGAACTGTCTTGGCATCATATATACTGTGTTTATTGAAAATTTACAATATAGTTTGGAAACTATAATTGGCAATATTTTGGGCTGTGTGCATGTTCCGCCTTCTGGTAAGTATTTATTTTTTTTAAATACAAATCACCTGCTAAGGTATAAGATTCTCTATAAATCTATTTTACCATTGATTTTTGATAGCCACTGATTTCTTAAGTTACATATATATTTTAAAATAATGTTTTCAATTTATGTTTTTGGTTCCTTTTTACTATTATATATTCTCCGATACTTGATTTTTTACACCTTCCAGAAGTAGATATTTTCTGCAATCAAATATATCTCGCATTGTTCTAGTTGTTCAGTAAGTGGAGCTTTACACTATTATCTCAATAAATACACGAAGACAATATTCCATATTTCTTCCTCATGGAATCTCCTCTTTCCTGATAAGTACATTTTTATTAATCAGATCTTATAGAATAGTGAAATAATCAATATTATATATTATCATTGTTAGTTGCTCTATCATAAGCAATGGCATTTGTTCTCAAGTTCACTTTTTCTTTTCTTAATGTCAGCTAAACACAAGCTTATTTATGTTTGCCTAATTTAATGTGAATATTTATAGTGCTTGAATGATAAATCCTTTTTGTTAAACTTGTCCAAATTATTCTGTACAAATTATTTCATTGTAATATTTTTAATGAAATAACAGTCCATGTGTTTCAATTAATTCTGAAAATAATTAATTAGATTGAGTTAGTAAATTTGCCCTCACTAGGCCTGTGATAGGAATATAAAAATTTCTGACAATAACAGGTGCAAATTTCAATATGAATACTGGGCAGTTTTGTATCATAAAACCAGTGATGCTCTCAGTTGGATTGATGTCAGAATGGTTACTATTACACCTGTCCTAATTATTTTAAGATTTTAATATAGCTTCTAAACTAAGTATCTTTTACCATAAACTCATGACGTATTTTACTTTGCAAATATAATTATGTATCCAGAAATCATTTAATCAGCTATGCTACATACAGCTTGAGACTGTCTTTATAAACTCATTGGGTAGTCATATAATATTGTCAGTCCACAAGCAAGTACTACACGCTTTGACAGTGAATAATTTTGTTATTGAATTTTATACTTTTCTGTCTTTGTAAACTTTCTAGTGTTTGTTAGTTGAATTTCCAGTAATGTTACTAACACAAGTAAATGAGTGAATGAATTAATTTTAATTAGTCTTAAGCACCAGAGTTGATTTTAACTTTAAATTAAAATTTTTGTTATTTTGATGATTTGATATAGTCAAAGAGTATTGTATTGATTAGTAGACACACTAATTACTGATTACTATTTTATTTATGTAGTATATAGATGACTACATTGTTATAGACAGTCTATAGATGGGACTAATTTAATGTTTTCACTATTTTTTACATTTATTTTTATATATTTGCATATTTAATGTTGGTGTTGGATGATTGACCAATATGGTAATGGGTTTACAAGTTGCTACTACATGTTGTGTGGGACTTCTGATAATTGTATTACTTCTGTGTACTTAAGTCTGTCTGCAGAGAGACATATTCCATTTTCACTTAGTAACTAAAAGCATGAAGCATAGGAAAAACAGAACTCATTCTAAAAATATGCAAATTTGCAAAATCTCCCACTCCTTTTAACATGTAAAAGGTAGATGTTAAACTAGGGGAAAGGTAAACCACACAAAAACCTGTTATAAATGTGATTATTGAATTAGTTTTCTACATCCACCTACAATACAATGATATTGCAATCATTCTGTAACATCAACTTTCAGCTAAGCTAGATAACTAAAATGATTGTGAGGTTATTGTACAACACATACTCTTTTACTTATTTCAGTCATTTGACTGTGGCCATGCTGGAGCACCACCTTTAGTCGAGCAAATCGACCCCAGGACTTATTCTTTGTAAGCCTAGTATTTATTCTATCGGTCTATTTTGCTGAACTGCTAAGTTACGGGGATGTAAACACACCAGCATTGGTTGTCAAGCAATGTTGGGGGGACAGACACACACACACACACACAAACATATATATATACATATATACAATGGGCTTCTTTCAGTTTCCGTCTACTAAATCCACTCACAAGGCTTTGGTTGGCCCGAGGCTATAGTAGAAGACACTTGCCCAAGGTGCCACGCAGTAGGACTGAAGTTACTTACCACACAGCCACTCCTAAGTTTTTTTGAAATGTGATTTTTTTCTGATTATTTTCTTTTGCAGGTGGTCCTCAGGTCCGTTTCTCAATTGGTGGTGGTGATCGACAAGCTTTGCAACCTCCACTAAGTAATACTATTCCTGTCACAAATTCATCAGTTGCATTGCTTTTCAGCCAATTTGGTAAGCTTTATCATTATTTTTATTATTAGTATTAGTATAATTAAAGCGGTGAGTTGGTAGAATTGTTAGCATGCTAGGTGAAATGCTTAGCGGCATTTTGTCTGTCTTCGTGTTTTGAGCTCAAATTCTGCCGAAGTCGATTTTGCCTTTCATCTTTTTGGGGTCAATAAAATAAGTACCAGTTAAGTACTGGGGTTGATGTAATCAACTTGCCCCCTCCCCGAAATTGCTAGCCTTGTGTCAAAATTTGAAATCATCATCATCATCATCATTATTATTACTACAAAGGCTGCAAGCCAGAAAAATGTTCAGTAAAATGTGGCATTTCATCCATATATTTATGTTTATATATATATAAGTGTATGTGTGTGTGTGTATATATATGTGTGTGTTTGTATATATGTATATCTACTACATATGTGGAAAATTGGTGTGAATTTGTTTGTGGCATTGTTAGCTAACTCCTACATCATTTTATTAATTTTGGTAAAACTTAACATGTGAGTAGAACTCATGCTGTCTGGAAACCTTGTGACATACTTAGATTGTTGAAAAAATCAATAATACGGCCCCTGGAAAGGGATCTTTATATCTACCTCATATAACTAAATTTTTTTTAAACACTCAAGGGAAATAACCCATAGCACCTACACTTACAGTTGGTAGTTTTCAGCGAAGTGATCAATGTTTGATTCTCATGATCAGCAGACCTAATTCTGCATTTCACTACTCACAGTTTTGAACTGATAAACCTTATTATTGCACTTTCTTGATGCATGCACACTTTCAATGCCAATAACTCTGATAATTCTGCATTTTTCCAGTTAAAATTTTATGATGACACTATTTAAATTTTTCATTCCAGAATGTATTTGATAAGTGTGTCCCAATACAATGAATTCCTACTTTGAATGCTTAAAATTCTTGAAAAATGAAACCAAACTTCAACACCACATTCAGTTGGGACACCCTGTATCACTTATACTTATTTTACAAATCGTAATAATTATTGCTTATTAACAGTTCATATGACATTTTCATGAAACTAATTGAACCATCGAATTTAGAAATATTTTACAGGTTTCATTGTTTATGTTCGATTACTTTGAATATTGATTTTTCATGTGTCCAATTTCTAATTTTTGCAGACTATATTACCTTTATACTTTATTTTACACAAGAGTAGAACTCATGTCTGGAAACCTCATGACATACTTAGATTGTTAAAAAAAAACAATAATAGGGCCCCTCCAATAGATCCTTCTATCTACTACATATTACTGATATTTTATTTAAACAACCCAAGGGAAATAACTCATACCACCTGCATTTTTAAGCGAAGCAATCAATATTTGATTCTCACGATCAGCTGACCTAATTCTGCATTTCACTACTCAGAGTTTTGAACTGCTAAACATTATTACTGCACTTATTTGATTTGAATCTTAAACCTTAAAGACTACATTCACACATTTTTATGCATACATACTTTTTTTAATGCCCATTACTCCGATAATTCTGCACTTTTACAGTTACCCTTTTTCCATGACACTAGATAAATTTTTTATTCCACAACGTATTTGTAGTGGCTTCATGCAGGCATAGCATGGATTCGATCCTTGATTGCCAAATTTCACTTAACACTTCAGCACTTTTCTTGTGGTAAAACAATAGCTTTTCTGTGAATGACAGCAGTTATACATTTCCCAGATGAGGTTGTGAGTTATACATTTCCCAATAAGGTTGTGAGTTCAATTCCTGGACTGGGCTGCGTGTTGTGTTCTTGAGCAAGACACTTTATTTTGTGTTGTTCCAGTTAACTCAACTGTAGAAATGAATTGCGACATCATTGGTGCCAAGCTGCATCGGCCTTTGTCTTTCCCTTGGATAACATCAATAGTGTGGAGAGGGGAGGCTGGTTTGCATGGGCAACTGCTGGCCTTCCACGAACAACTTTGCCCTGACTTGTGCCTCGGAGGGTAACTTTCTAGGTGCAATCACATGGTCATTCATGACCGAAGGGAGTCTCCTCATATATGTATATGTGCATATATATATATATATATATATGTGTGTGTGTGTGTGTGTGTGTGTGTGTGTGTGTGTGTGTGTGTGTGTATATATGTATATATGAATATATGTGTATATAAAAGAGACCACTAAGTGGACTGCTAATGTGCTAGAAGAAGATCACTTAAAAATTCTCATATATATGTGTGTGTGTTTATATATATGTATGTATACATATACATATGTATATATATGTACATATGTGTGTGTATATATGTATGTGTACATATACATATGTATATATGCATTTATATATGTTTGTGTATATGTATACATGTGTGTGTATATATGTATGTATATATATGTATGAGATAAAAGACCGAGGCTCTGTATAATATAGAATATTTATAAATAGAATGTCTTACAGCTGTTTCCAGGATATTTATTATATCCCTTCATCGGAGGCGGTGTGAGAGGATGATTAAGCAATAGTTAGTTTAGTTAAGATAGGAAATAGAGTGTGAATGTAGAGATATTGTATTTGTAAATCCAATGTTTAGGCAGAATGGTATACATATAAGATTCCAATAATCACTCATAATCTATCTATCTATCTATCTATCTATATATATATATATATATATATATAT
>NC_068985.1:63818313-63824859 GCF_001194135.2 Octopus bimaculoides | reverse complement strand
CCGTAAGCCTTATGATAAACTGTCCTATATTAGCAGAGAATCCAACCATCCGCCCGTTATTCTTAGAAACTTAGTAACACAGGTAGGCGAATATCGACAATTTCTGTGGATGAGGCAACATTCCATAACGCAGCACTTTATTATAATAGTGGATTTTCTTAGAGGATCCAGTACACCCGGTCTAATCCTAGCAGCAACGCAGCACGTAGAACTAGGATTAGGAAAGTTTTGTGGTTCAACCCAGCTTTCAATATAGCCGTAAGAACTAATATAGGTAAGGAATTTTAAAAATTAGTCTCTAGGCACTTTCAACCTGATCATAAGTTTTATAGAATATTCAATAGAAGAACGCTTAAGATCAGTTATTCTTGCTGCAAAAACTTTACCTCTTTGATTAGCCAGCACAAGAAGAAGATAATTGCCAAAAACCATAATGCCAACTCGTTTACAAAAAGCTGCAATTGCAAAGATGGAACCTCCTGTCCGTTGGAAGGGAGATGTCTAGAAAAAGGTATGTGTATAGAGCCAAAGTCCAGATAGAAGGCTCGTACGATAATAGAACTTATACAGGGGCTACGGAAAATTCATTCAAAACCAGGCTTTATTCGCACAGAAAATAGGACAAAGACTAGCCTGGCAAAATACGTCTGGCAATTAAAAGAATACGAAGCCCGACCTTTCAACGTGACATGGAAGATTTTAGGTAGAGCTTCACCTTACAGGCACGGTGCCCATAAAAGACCAATTAAATGTGAGTTGTGTTTGTTAGAAAAATTCCATATCTTATTCCAAGATAAGAAAGCTCCGAACCAAAGATGCGAACTTTTAAATTCATGTATATATGCATCCAAATTTAAAATGTCGGCGAATAACATACCACATGGGTAGTATATATTTTTGATAATGTTTGACTCCTCGTAACCATTGTGCAATCTAACTATTGGATTTGTGCCACATTATACATGATTTATTTCGCTTTGCAAGAATATTGTATAGATCCCTACGTCATTTTAAGAAAACCTTCAACTGTTATATGCATAACTTTTCTTTTTTCTTGTTTTACTTTACTTTATTTTATTTTATTTGTATTTATTTTAAAATACTTTGTAAACAAATTTAACAGTTTTTATGGACGGTTCGATATATGGAATTCTATTATGCATGTATTTTTGCCCAATTTTAACTTTTATACACTCAGCAATTTCTTAAAAAGTTGTCTGCATATATACGCTGATACCTAAAAGTTTTTTATTGTGGATGTCTGTATTGTAGCAATGCATATGTATTCATATGTGTGCGTTTATGCTTACGTATAGGGCCTAGGTTTACACTTGTGCACATACAATAATGATTTCGTGTGTGTGCGTCTTTGTGTATGCAAGGGTATGAGTGTATGCTTATATTTATTCACACATACATACAGTTATTCGTGTGTGTGCATTTATGTTATATATGAGAATGTGCGCTCAGGTTTACACACATACATACTTGAATGTGTGCATACGCATGTATACAGTTATGTTTGTTTGTATTTGTGTACATATCCCTATATATCTGTATGCATGATGCTAATATACATTTTTTGTATACACATATATACGCAATCCAATTTTGTGTATGTTTGTTATATACGCTACACTTCCTCCTTGCTATCTTTCCTTCTTTCTCTCTTTCTCTATTTCTTTCTTCCCCTCTTTCCTTCCTTCTTTCTCTCCTTTCTTCCTTTCTTCCTTCCTTTCTTTCTTTCCTTCTTTCTCTCTTTCTACATTAGTAACATCCTTATTGATAAGTTACTCTCCCTCCTCCACTCCATAAGGTTAAGATGCACTCACTATTACCAACACTGTATAGTTTTCGTGCGCGAGATTGATTGCGTGCATATGTGTATGTTATATACATGCGTATTCGTGCATAATAATAATAATAAGAAGAAGAAATGAAAAATTTTATCATATGTACAGCATTGTCCTGGAAGAAATTTAGGTTCATGTTCATTCACAAATACAGCCAAGTCTGTGATGTCATAATTTGTCTCTCTTGCTATGTCTCTTGAAGTTAAATCATTAATTTGACAGTTTGTTTTTTGGCAGTCCAGAGCCAGACTCTTGCAAATTTTTGCCTCCCATGGCTAAAACTTGATCCTCAATTTCAATTATTGCTTGGTTAAAAATTGTTTCAGAGAACTGAATATTGATGTCTGGGTTTGCTTGTTGAGAACTGCATACTTTAAGTCCTCAGCTATGTCCTCACGATGTTTCATCCAAAGCTGTAGGAGACTGCCAAGTTGACACATGTTCAGTATGATTGCAAAAAGGTTATGGAGTTTCCTTGGAGAATCTGATCTTGATGCTTCAGTCAATGCAAAGTCCCAGCTCTCATCATTCTGCTTGGCTTGGGGGAACACTGTAAATTCTTGCAAGAGCGTCAGCCCCACATTTCCTCTTGTACCATTTATTGTTTCTCCACGTGTAATATTTGGATAATTGTGGGTAAAAGAGTTTTCTTGCATCTTCATCTACTTGACACAACTTAAAACTTCATCTACTTGACACAACTTGGAGAAAATGCTTGTTGCAAGGCTGGACACTCAGATGAATGATGGCTGGGTGCCTCTGATGAATGGGGAAATTGAAGATGCGCCAAAAATCCACATTGGTAGTTATGTATTTTCCTCTGTCATGCTGTGCATCTTCGTCATTTTTATTTATCTGCTGACTGCCATCCTGCATAAGAGTGTATGTTGCAGCATCTAAACCTTTGTTTATATATTTGCAAACATACTTGATAGAGTTAAGAGTTGCAGAATTCAACATTAACTCTGGTCATCTGATCATCTACTGATTGTTTACACCTACCCCAACTTCTCTTGTAGAGTTAGTGTGTGAGAACATTGTTCTCTGAAACTTTCTGGAAATTAAAATGAGGATTAACTGAAAAAATGAGTTACATGAATATCTTCACAAGAGTGAGTGAAATAAATGGCGATTATGGAATGCCCCACACATGCGTGCACACACACATACACACACACGCACATACATACAGTATCAAACATCACATGAAATGGACGTGTGTGTGAGAAAGAGTGTGTTGTCATGTGTACATACATAAATAAATATGTTTACATCTTTATTATATGTACGCATGCAGGTGTGTGTGTGAGAGAGAGTGAATGACTGCCATTTAGACACTCTCTCTCTCTGTCTCTCACTTGCACATACATGCAAAAAAAGATGTATGTATATGTATTTATGTATGTATATATACATGTCAACACACCCCTTGACTGACTCATACACACTCTCTCTCTCACACACACAAGCACACACACATACATAAATGTATACAAACATACTTACAAAAACATGTGTGCGTGTGTGACTGACTTGTGTCTGTGTGTGTTAGAGAGAGAGAGTGTGGAGAGAGAGAACATTGCAAACAGTGAATGAAATAAACATGAAATGAAAAAAATCTTATAAATAAAAGCTCTTGTACCGAATATTTAAATTTGTGAACTTAGTAAATATGTCTTCCAATAATTTATCGTACTTGTTTGCAAATAGTGAATTAAAACTTGAAATGAAAACATCAAAATAGAGAGTGAGAGGTTTTACAAATGAAAACAGAAAATTTCGCCGTTGCTTCATCAATACTGAAAGTTGACATACAGAAAGCTATTTAAAGAAGTGAATCATGTGCATAAAGCAATATTATTTATTTTAAGTAAAAAAAATAAACTGAAGACCCTATTATGTATCCAAGGTCAAATTATTCATGCATCTCAAGTACGAAAGCAATTTGCCCAGCTGTTTTCTCGTGAAAAGCGACTACACACAAACACACACAGGTCTATTTTATATAAGATATATATATATATATATACATATTTTAAAAATAAATACACATATATAAGTATATATATATAAATATATATATATAAATATAATTTATTTAGGCAGCAGTATTGCTTTGACTGCAACATTGGAGCATTTAACTCTAGTTTGTAGCAATGCAGATGTTTATAACACCCCCAGTCATATATATCATCATCATCATCATCATCGTTTAACGTCCGCTTTCCATGCTAGCATGGGTTGGATGATTTGACTGAGGACTGGTGAAACCGGATGGCAACACCAGGCTCCAATATATATATATATATATATATATATTAAAAATACACACACACACACACAGAGTTTATACTTTAAATTTCGTGCATGTGCACTGTCTGTTTTTTGATTTTGTTGACTATAGTAATTACTATCCATATAGGAGTTCACCTATTGCGCCCTCAGTACATCACGGATTCTTGTGGCTAATTATTTCTGTGGTAAAATAAGCATTTTCACACCTAAAAATTAATAAATTAATAAATAAAAATGTAGTACAGTACTGCATTGTATAACATATTAATTAAAATATACTAAAAGAAAATATGTAGTGTATTGTAGATGAGTAAACAAAGAATCGCACATACTGTAGGGAAAACGAAACTTTGGAGGCTTGTGTGGTATTGTTTTGCATTTATAATAAAATAAATATATTCATATTATAAAAATAATAAAAAAATATACACAGTACAGTACTGTTTCTACTTCGCAGGTTTTCACCTACCACGGGTTTTTTTAACATAACATCCGTGATAGTTGAGGGATTACTGTACACAGTATAGCAGGGTCAGCTGGGTACTGTCTGAGAAAAACAGCATCATGATGCAATTCACTCTGCCAGAAATTTTAAAACATGCTGTATTGCTTTGCATTCGTGCCAGAAGCTCTAATATGAACATTTTACAGTGTTTGGGTGTCAGTCTGAGGACAGTGCAGAGGATTTGGAAAGAGTTGAATGATGTAATGGTAATTACAAAGCTATGGCAGCCTGGAAAACTTACACTGACCATTCTCATAAGAAAAGAACTCCTGAATTTGTTGGTGAGATCCAGGCTATGATTGACAATGCTCCCTCCAAGTCAATCAGGCTCATCGCCAGGGACATGGGAGTATCTGAGTTTCTTATCAGGCAGGTAGTGTATGAAAACATTTGGTATTCTTCTTACAAAATGTGAAAGAGCCTATTTTTAACCAAGCCATTAAGGACAAGAGGAATGACTGTGCTATGAAGCTTTTGAACAAACTCGAGCAACCCTCCAACTGAACATGCTTTGGTTTTTCGCAGACAAGAATAATTTCTGCCAGGATCAGATGGTGAATACACAGAACAACTGTTGGCTTGCTGTGTTCCCAAAACATGTACCGAAAGTGATAACAATCAAACATTCAGACAATGTCATGGTGTTTGGAGTAATCACTAGTGATGGCAACATTATGCCTCCATTCATCTTCCTACACAGCGTCAGACTCAACACAGAGGCCTACATCAAGTGCCTGGAGGAGGTCGTGCTGCCCTGGGTCAAGAGGGTGGCTGCTGGAAGATTCTGTTTGGTAACAGAACTCTGCACTATACCACACAGACAGAAGAACCTGGTCATGGCTGTCAGACAATTTCTGCAAAAACATCACCCCTAACATCTGGCTACCTAACTTCCAAGAATGCAACTCCCTTGATTATTACGTGTGGGGTGCAGTTGAGCGAGAGCCCAACAAAACTCCTTGTAACACCAAAGATGAACTGAAGGCAAGGATTATGGCAGCATTCACCAACTGAAACAAGGAGACCATCCAGAAGAGTTGCAGGAGGCCTGATGTTGTCTGCAGGCTGTGGTTGAAGCCAATGGCAATTTTATTGAATAAATTTACTCTTTAGCATTTCAAGATATTTTTATGTAATTTTGGTAAATATATCTATTAAAATGAGATGTCTGTTATTTTCATTTTTGCGTAATTTAGATGACAATATATTCACCACACATCCTGTATACACACACACACACATATATATATCCAAATGGATCATAATGTAATCCTTGTATTGTCCTTTGTACACCTTGATGATTTTCCATTACAAGGTATTTAAAATGCAAA
This sequence comes from Octopus bimaculoides, assembly GCF_001194135.2. NCBI lineage: Eukaryota > Metazoa > Mollusca > Cephalopoda > Octopoda > Octopodidae > Octopus > Octopus bimaculoides. Next base: position 63,818,875 of record NC_068985.1, on the reverse strand, counting down.
ATTACATATTTTATATGTTTTGTAATTTTAATTTTTTGAAATACAACAATTGTAGGTCAATATGTTAATTAATTGATAAATTTATATGTATCCATTAGATCTCTCCATTTTCTAACTTGATAATATATATATATATATAATTTTTAAAGAGAACAACAAACATTAAGGCAAGGCAAACAACTCAAGTCGTATACAATATTATTATTGGAAAAAAATTGAGTCGTACAGCTGTTTCTGGGATATCCCCAAGTATGGGATATTCCATCATCAGAGACAAATAGGGAAAATGAGAATGGTATATATTAATGAGATGACAACGTAGAAGAAGGGAGTAAAGGAATAAGGAAATGGAGAGAGAGAAGAAAAAAGAAGCATAAAAGTTCATAATTCAACTTTCCAATGTTGTAGAAACAAGAGCATAAGTCCTTAGGTGCAATCCTGTGTAGATCCATGTGGGTTAAAATCTTGATATAGTAAACATCCTGAATCCCTAATAATCCATTACTGCATGTACCTTGTGTACCTAATCGTTTAGATCACCTGTGAACTAAACCCCATATTT
>NC_068985.1:63801701-63817097 GCF_001194135.2 Octopus bimaculoides | reverse complement strand
ATATATATATATATATATATATATATATACATATATATACACACACAAATGCACATACACATATCTACATAGATGTATATACATACACACACACATATTGCTTGAAAGCAAATGAGTGTTGCTGACAGGAGAGGCATTGAGCTACAGAAAATCAGCTTCACCATTTGCAGGTATTGAAAAGTGGGTGTTAAAATGATGATATATATAAATATATATGTACTGGGGTTAATTGGCAGTGTTTTGTGTCAAATAGTATCCCTCATATTATTTGTTTTAACTTTGATTGCTTTGAGCACAAATTGTACCTAGGTCAGCTTTGTCTTTCATCCTTTTAGAGTCACGAAAAATGTACCAATCCAGGGTGATGGGTTGGTAGGAATCTCAGACCAATGGGCAGGATGCCTTGTGGTAACTGTTCTGGATCTTTGCCGTTGGAAGATGTCTATGACAACATTAGTACCACATATTTAGTGACCTGGGAATAAAATTTGCTTAGTAGGTGCAAACCAAGGTCCAAATTTTTTTACAATGTTACTGTTAAAAGAAATGAAGGTATAACTATGAGGTTTGGCTGAAATGTTAATAGGCTCATGGAATATGACCAAATGATGTTCACTTTTTAACATAGTTCCTCTTACTGTCCACACACTTCCATCAATGTTGCAATGTTTAGATCACATTGATGAAGAAGCTATCTAGTTGTTCATAAAAGTCAAGTGTTTTTCCATGTTGGGAAACAGACGATAGTCAGATGGAACCAAATCGTTAAACTAGGTGGGGGGGGGGGATCGACCAGTTGAAAGCCAGTCATGCACAGCAGCCATTGAAACCAAGGACTTGTATGCTGAAGCATTGTCCTAATGAAAGAAACCCCCTTCATCAGTTTTTCTGGGTGTTTGATAACCTTTCATAACTGCTTTAGCAAGTTGGCATAGAACTCTTCATTGATGGTGTGATCATTTTGAAGATAGTCAATAGACACAATGCCTTTTGCATTCCAAAAAACTGAGGCCCATCACCTTCCCTGCAGATGAAATGACCTTGCCTTCTTTGAAGCAGGTGAAAAGGAGTGTTTCCACTGCATGGATTGGCGCTGTATTCCTGGTTAAAAGTGATGAAGTCAACACACATCCTACAAGGAAACTAGCTGGATCTGCCTCAAACAATGTCACATATTCCTGTAATGTGATCAACCTGGTGTGCTTTTGATCAAGTGTCAGAAGACATGACACTCACCAAGCAGAAATCTTCATCATATTAACTTCATTGTGCAGAGTATTCTCCACTCTCTCACGGTATATACTAATAACATGGACTGTTTACTTTATAATCAATCACCTGTCATCCATCACCATGTGTTGATCATGATCAATGTTTTCCTCAGTGGTGGCAGCTGCAGGATGTCCAGACCATGGATCTTCTCAAGACTCTCTCTTCCCCTGCTAAATTCAGCTGCCACTTTTCCACTGTTCATAAAGCTGGAGCATCATCTCCTAATGTATCAACCTTATCAGTATGAATGTCTTCGAGAGCTAACCCTTTTTTCTGCAGGTATTTGATTATGGCATGATGCCAAATTTTGTTGATTTTCAAGAGGAGTTGCTAATAGTTACATTTGAAGTTTCTCTGAATAATTAATAAGAAGTCTTGAAATTACTGCAAGCAAGATTCCACAGCTCTTACATCTCTCCGTCATTGTCAGCCTGTGAACTTTTCAGCCCTCTCTTGTACATATGGAAAAGTGCTTCAAAGTTTTCCAAAAATGTTTCTGTGCTTGATCGTTTTGGCAATGAAACTTTCCCTGAATATGTGCAAGCGTTTTTCTTGCATAAGTTTTTGTGCACATGCACTAATGCACAGTGTGTTAGATGGTGTTGTGTCATTGTAGTACGGAGCCAGGTGTTCAAACAGCGAAATGCACTGAATGTTCTCTTGATTGATGCGAAAACAAAATACAAGAACATTCTCTTCACCATTGAAGACCTGGTTCTGTACCACAGTGATGCAGCACCATTTAACACACTGTGTCATAATGCTTGTGCATAAAAACTTGTGCAATGAAAATTCTTTGCACATCCTCATGGAAAGTTTCATTGTGAAAATGAGATTAGAAAATTTTTTTGAATGATTTGAAGCACTTTTCCATATGTACAAGACAGAATAAGCTGCATTAACATCAACACTTACTAGGCCTTGTCTATCACAGAATCTGACTGCTTTGAAAATAATTTTTAATGCTTGCTAGGCTACTTTTTGTTAGTGAATTGGCTACTTATTCAAAGCCATGGATGTGTCTGTCTTTGGCCAAAAGTGCCAACTGCTTTCATGTGGTGACTAGAATGGCTATGTGCAGCGATTTTTCACACAATGTTGTCCCAGTTTTGTACACAAGTCAAAAAGGCAGTTTCCTTAGGTGTTGTAATTCTGTTGTGCTGAACTTCTTTGGCATAACAGCAGATAACAGCATCATGCTGAATATCATAATGAAGCCACAGGGCTTCTTTGAACGAGACTGGCAGTTTAAGTGTTTCTTTGCATCTGTGGGAAAGTTGAATGTCTTTCTAAGTTCAAATTGTTTTTTGTGACCTGCAAAATTTCAATGGCACTTCTTGACATGTTTGAAGTGCTCTATTATTAATTTTTTCACTGAATCGCATCACTGCAATCTCCAAAAGTCCTGCATTCTTTTGACATGATGCAGCACTGAAGAAATCTGAAATTTTCCTCACTTTTGCTGCTGGTGAACTCGACATGGGGTGCACAGAGCTGATAATAAAAGAAAAAAGTCAAAAAGTTCAAGCGGATCAACAATTTCATATTTAGAAAAGTAGGGTTTCTTTTGGTTATTTTTGATTAATTTATCAAAACTTAGTTGTTCAATATCATTATCAGATAGAACAATTGAATATTTTTTTCAGTTAACAACTTCAAAATTCATCACACTTTGAAAAAAATTAAAAACATTATATATATTCGATGGACATTAAATGATAATGATAATGATGATGATGAGTAATGTATAGCAAATGTCATAATGTGATATATATTTTGTATATTAAAATGCTTAATTTCGGAAATATATCAAGTGAAGCAAACGTAAGCAGTAAAAATACAAATTGCAAGTATTTCAAAATGTGGGACACTACATGAAGAAAACTAACATTAAAAGAAAGAAAATAGTGGTGTTGATGTTCCAAAAGTAGGATGAGAGGGGTTTAGGAGAACGATAGAAATATAAGGCTGAAGGGAAGGAAGATAAAAGAAAAGAAAAGATTGAAGAGTGAAAAGATAAGACAAACTGGGGGTCTGAAGTAAATGCTAGACACTGGTCAAGTAGTGAAAGATAAAAGTTTGGATAGATAAAAAAATTGGATAGCCTTTTGGTACCAAAAAGTGAAGGAAGACAGACAGAGTGGAGTATAGAAGGTTGGGGAAGAGCAGGTAGGAAGAAAGAAGGGAATAAAGATAGGCAGTTGACAGAAATGTACAGAGGAAGAAATGGAAGGTAGTAAAGAGAGAAAGGCAGCAGGTAGGCAGAGAGAAAGAGAGAGAGAGAGGCAGATAGAAATAGATGGGGAAGACTTTGCACACAAGACTTTGTGCACAGCTTCATCAGTAAACATTTTGAACTTTTAAAAATTTATTTTGATACTTTGTTCTTGTTTTGAGAAGAAACATAACTTCAAGCAGCTTTTTACAGATCAGTTTTTAGACACTATCTTCTAAACCTGGCAATTTTAGTGGATGCAAGCCACACCATCTGCACCCCCCTGTTCCTGGGCCCTTGGTTGTATTGACTTTCCTTTTCTTTCAACATCATTGATGGCATGGAAAGAAGAGACTGATTTATGGACAACTAGTATTCTCTTTTACAAGAAAAACATGTCGAGGTTAGTGTTTTAAAAATTCACAGTTATTGTGAGTAAAGGAAACCATATATACATATATATAATTAATATGTATATAATCTTTATATCTATCTCCTTGCATGTGTGTTGTGCCTGTACCATGGCTGCAAAGCAACATAAGTGACTAAAAAGCCTAGAACTTGGTACAAAGTCAGTTATGTAGCATTACTAGTAATAAACAAAACAATGTATCAATACATATACTACTACATATATTGAGATCTATTTCTCTTGTTTGTATTCTCAAACATATGACCATCACCACTATATGTTGTAGAGTTAATACTCTAATAACACTGGTCAACAAAATGAAACTTTTTTTTAATCATCAGAGTTGCTGATTGACTTTTCTGGGTTAATTTTTGATGCTGATTATGAATCTGAAGTCCGATTTCCTCTATCGGGTCACATTTTCATGTTAATGATACCTGCTGTTTTAACTTATAGGATACGTAAAGCATGTTTATATAAAATATAATTTCATGGCTTTTTATTGTACAAAATTAAAATTATTGTGTACAAATAAGTTAGAATACACTCGAATGCATAACAACTTAAAATCTTTAGGATTTGGACTTTCTATGGTATTTTGTCTCAGGTTCATCCCTGTATAACATCCAACAGTAGTCAGCTAACATTCCTGCATTCCTTGATATCGTTATTCCATCGATGCAATATCTTGATGAAAGCGTTCCCCTGACTCATCAGACACTGCTCCAAGGTTCTCTGCAAAAAAGTCCAGATGTGAATCAAGGAAATGGACTTTTAGTGACATCCGACAGCCCATTGCAGCGTAGGAGTCTATAAGACATTTCACTCCATTTCTAAACTCTAGAGATCTCTTGTTGCCTAGGAAATTTTCACAGAGCCATTTGAAGGATTCCCAGGCTTTAAGCTCAATCTCATCCAGTGCTGTGAGGAAGTGGTTGTCCTTCAAGAGTTCTTTTATCTGCGGACCTATGAATATGCCTTCCTTCAATTTTGCCTTGGTGATTTTTGGAAATTTGGCCTTCACATATTCAAAACCTTTTGAGCTTTTCCGGGCAAGTGTCTTCATGAATTGTTTTATGAGGCCAAGCTTTATGTGAAGAAGAGGAAGAAGAACATTTTCTGGGTTTAAAAGTGGCTTGCTCTGGACACTAGAAACTCCCGGGTCATATGATTTTCGCAAAGGCCACTCTGATTGCATATAGTGCTTGTTAGTTGCACGACTGTCCCACAGGCGCATAAAAAGCAACAATATTTCGTGAACCCAGATTGCATTCCCATCAACATTCCAATCATTTTCAAGTCTCCACAGATTTTCCAGCTGTAGTTTGTATACTTTATGGCATTGAGGAGTACTTGCATGTTTTCATAACACTCCTTCATGTGCACTGAATGTTCTATGGGAATGGATGATTTCTTGAGGCTTCTCTTAGATGAATCAATGTATAAGCGCCATTCAGCTGGAACATGCTCTTGGAACAAACAGCGAAATAACTCATCAGTGTTATTGCTGAAACAAAGTGGTCCATCAACAGAGAAGCATGAAGTCAGATCCCTATTTCTCTTCCTGAAATGAGTAATACAAACATATTTCTTAAGCAGACACTTTTCTTGTAGGCGAGATGCTAATAGTTCAGCTTTATCCTTCGACAAAGACAAGTCTCTGACTAAATCATTTAACTCTCCTTGAGAAAATTTCTGTGGTACGTCTTCATTTTCAATCGTGAAATCTGCATCCACTTCAGTGTCTTCCACAGCAGTAGTATTTTCTTTGGGAAATACATCTTCGTCAGACATCTGAAGGCCATTTTCTAGTGGTATTGGAATAGGAAGATCATCATCGTTGTGTGGTACTGGTCTTCTTGCTGATTCCAAGTTGGGATACACAATCTTATGCTTGGTCTTTACAATAAACCGACATACATTAACACTGCAGAAATAACAGCCCATGAAATAATCCTTTGGCTCTCTCCATATCATAGGTATTGCAAACAGCATTGCTCTCTTCCTCTTATTTAGCCAATCCCTTAGTCTACTTGAACAAGCTGAGCAGATGATGTGCGGGGCCGAACTCTTATCTTGATCCCCGAGAGAGCAGCCAAAGTATAACTGGTAGACCTTGATTTCACTTGTGATGGCACGTTGCTGAGCTTTGGTGGTAAAGAAACCACAGACATGACAAAATATATCAAGACTGTTCTTGCAATGCCTTGACATCCTGAGTAGAATTTGATGATGACTTGGCACCTTAAACAGAAAGTAAAATTTATGAAAAGAAAAGATTATGGAAACATAAAATTACAGAAAAACTGTGCCTGATAGAAGGAAACCGATTGCATTTTTGAAATCCACGGACAAAACTACATATAAAACACCATATAATATCCCTGATGAAAATTGGCTGTTGACCAGTGTAATTAACCCAGTTCAGTATGTATGTGGATCATCAGCATGATGAAAGAAAGAAGCCTGCTTGGTCATACTCCCCACCATTCCTTCCAGCACAGTAATACAATAATTATTAAATCAATTCTCACTACGTATTGGTTGAATATATTTTGTATTTTAGTGGTTTTTGCTGTTGTGAAGAAGCTTTTATGGACGAGTGCCAAGTTCTTGTTTGTTTTTCTGCAAATTCTCACTCCCACTACAAATGCATACTGCATGTATTAGACACAAAAATAGATGAAAGAAAATCTGTAACTGTGACAACTTTAGTTATTTCATAACACTTGTCTTCTTGAAACCTTTAGAGAACCATCAGTGGTTGTGGGAGTCAAATTGCCATGCAGCTGACTGCAGATACGCAGACTTCCCCCGACTATTATAGTACATTAGAATGGATGGGAAATATAAGAACAAACAAACTGTATATTGATATTGAAATATGTCTACATCTTGTTGCTGTTTAACATTTAAAACATTTTAGAATTTGTTTTGCAGTTGTTATTTTGATGGAAATTTGTGAAGACAAATTTATCTACTCTGACCGCTGTTTTCCATCTCTGTGACTGTCCCTCTCCCATCCCTGCCATTGATGACACCTCCACTATTCACTGCATTCACTTCTATACTCATCTCTATCTTTTGTCATTCTCCCTTCACACTCTTGCACACTCACCCCTTCTGATCTGCTGAATCCTGTTCTCTCTTACATTCATCTTGTATCTTGAGGCATGCCCTAACATTTTATTTCCACCATTTTCCTTCTTTTCAGCAGGGAGAGCAACTTACCTCCTCTACAGCAAGACACCTGTTTCTGTCACTCTATCATGCTTAATTTCCCAATACCTGGCACAAAGTTACCTCTCTCAATACTAGACCTCCACTCAGTTGAGGGGGATTTTTAGTGTCGTGAGTTACTTGGTGACTTCACTAGTGTTGGTGTAACAAGAAAAGCACCCAGTACATTCTGAAAAGTGGTTGGTGTTAGGAAGGGTATCCAACTGTTGAAACCTTGCTAAAACAGACTGGAGCTTGATGTGGACCTGTTGCTCCTCATCAGATGTTATTGAGCTGTTCAAGCAATACCAGCATGAAAAACAGATGTTAATGATGATGATGTTTCAATTGTTGCACTGTGGCCATGCTAGGGCACTGCCAAAAATTGTAATTGATCATATCAATTCTCAAACTTATTTCATTGTGGTATTTGCAGATATACTGTTTAAAGCTGTTTAAAAAAATGAGGTTTGCTTAATGTGTAGAAGAGAGAGACCCAGGAAGACATGGGGTGAAATGGGGAAGGCTGACCTAAGGACCCTGAGCCTCACAGAGGAAATGATAAAGAACTGGGATGTCTGCTGATATAGATAAAACCCACCCTCCACAGTGAAACTGAGTTCTGGGAGTGGTATGTGCATTATGCTCTCCACCCACATTACAGTGACTTTTTCTCCTCACCCCAAATGAACCAAATTTCCTTCCATCATGCACTATCCCTGCCTTTTTCTCCTCCTGCAGATTACCCAACCATATCATCTCTCTCTCTCTCTCTCTCTCTTGTTCTCTCCCTACCAACTGTATCATCATTACTATTTTGTTGCTCACTCCCCACTCCCTTTTGTGTCTTTGTATGTTCCTCACTCAGTGTTCATCCACCCTTCAGCCCTGCTCAGATTTTACAGTGTCTTTCTCTATCTCCTCATCTCCTGTTCCTCATACAATCTTGCAAACCACTCACCTACCTACTTCTATTCATCACGTGACTTGTGGAACCACCTGAGCACCTCATTGTCATTATCTCCCTTTGCAGCTCCTACTCTGCCACATCATTCTCAAACTGGTGGCTTGTTATGTTCTTGAGAAAAACATCATTTCATGCCACTCTAATGATGTGTAGAAGCTGGCATGTGAAAGAACAGACCAAAAATTTCCTGTGCATGTCATAAAAGTTAACTAAAAGAGCTTGTGGTAGGATTTGCATTCCAGTCTCGTGAAACCCTCACCAGCAATGACTACTCAAACAGACCCATGGGCTGCAGGGTTGTTTCCTGAGTGGTGCAAAGATGTCATCTGCCAGGAATAGGGAATCACTAACAAATGGTGGATTCAGTGGTATGCTGTTACAGATGTTCCCCCATACTACTACTACTACTACTACTACTACTACTACTACTACTACTGCTGCTGCTGCTGCTGCTGCTGCTGCTGCATAAAAATAGATGTTTTCATTGGGTCTATGTTTGACTGAATTAGAATAATTTTTCAGTTAGTTGTTGCTGTGTGACTTAGATTTTGTGATTTGAAAAAACTGTAATTCAAAACAGGCTGTCTCACTGATGTCTATTCAATAGCATTTCTTTTCTGTTGATAGTTAAAGGAGTTTTGTGAAGTTCACAGTTCAAACAGATTTATTTTTAAAGCTAATTAAATGGACATATTTCCTGTTACCATTACTTGTAAAGTATTTTGCCGTTGCTCCTAGCCCATAGTTTCATAATCTTCTGTGTTGGGTGGGGGAGGTTTCTTCAGTAATTATGGCCAAACATTATGCTAAAATAAACATGTTATCATACAAGACAAAAGTGATAAAACTTCATGTTTCCATTATGTGAGGTTTTATCACTTTTGTCTTGTATGTGAGTATTGCTTGAAGTGGTAGTGCATCTCTTTGTTCCTGACTAAAAATAGATTTATCTTTTATTCCGGTTACCCTTTATTGACATTTGAAAGGGATAGCAAAAAATTTCTTATTCTCATTGTAATGTTTTTCTTTTCTAAAAAAGGAGAAAATGTTGCAAAGTCTTGCAAAAACATTTGTGAAGTTTATGGTGATGATGCTGTAGGTGAATCAACTGTTTGAAGTTGGTTTGCAAAATTTAAAGCTGGAGAGTTTAGGTTGGAAGATGTTCTGAAAGCAAAAATCAAAGAAAACTCGAATATCATGACTAGAGAACTTGCAGAGGTTTTGGAAGTTTCTAAAAGTACAGCTCATGAACACCTGGTGAAGCTAGGATACATTTCTTGCTATAATGTGTGGGTCCCTCACAAACTCTCAGAAAAGAATTGCTTGGCCTGGTATTCCATTTGTGATATCCTTTTGAAACAGAATGAAAGCATGTCTTTTTTTAAACAACTTGTGACTGAAAATGAAAAATAGATTGTGTACGAAAACATAGTGCAGAAAGGATCCTGGATTTTGTGTAAGGATCTCCCTAAAACAGCAACCAAAAATGAATATCCATGTCAAAAAAAGCTATGCTTTGTGTTCGGTGGGATCATTATTTATTATTTGATTGTCCTACGAAACCAGACCATTAATTCTGATGTCTATTGTTGTCATCTGGCTAATTTGAACCCCAAAATCCAAGAATTGAGGCCAGAGATTGCCAGCAAGAAAGGGATAGTGTTCCAACAAGACAATGCCCAACCACATGTCTTTGGCTACCCAAGCAAAGTTTCATGAACTTGGCTGGGATTTCTTACCCCATCCACCACATTCTCCTGATATTGCACCATTCAACTACCATTTGTTTCTGTCTCTGCAGAATTCATTGCAAGGCAAAAACCAGTCAAATTTTATGCTGATGGAATATTTAAATTGCCTGATAAATGGGTAATGGCCATTAATAATAATGGAAATTATTTCATTGAATAAAATTTATAGAAAGGTCAATTATTTATATCCCTTTTTGCAAATTAAAAATGCTCAGAACTTTCTGGATAACCTAATATTTTTATCTCAAAGCTGGCTAGTTTTTTGTATAATAAAAGTTCGCATCTGCCTGTTCCTCTGACCTCTCATATCTTGTCCAACCATTCAAATCATGCCAGCCTGGAAAATGGAAATGAAGTTGTAGCAGAAACATGATTGCTCTTGAACTTTAACCACCCACATTGTGGCTTTTTACTTTTAGTTACCCATTTTGATCCACCACATGATGAACAGGTCCATTTAGCTTTACTTGGACCATCCATCTCTTAACGTGATAGACTAGCTTAGCATTTGTACTTCAGCTGTAAAATGAGAAGATTTTTGCCCATTAATTCCTTAGGGAGGTGAGTTTTTGCTATGAGCAGTTTTGGATTTTTGATGTGAAAGCAGTTTGATCTCACTTTGCAACTTCAGCATTTTGAACAGAATTGTAACCAGAATCCTTGATGCTATTCTTCATGTCTTCAACATTTTGAACATAAATGTAATCAAAATACTTGATATGTTTCTTGTCTTACCAACATTTTAAACAGAATTGTAACCAGAATTTTTGATGCTATGCTCAGGTTTTTCTAGCCTTCTGTCATCCATTTTTATGAGCATTTGAATCCATACAATATATCAACAATTACTAATGTCCTACCAGTTTTCTGTATCTAATTTTAGTGACAGTAATAAATGTTTCAGTGCGGTCAATTGTAACTTGCCTTTGCATTTGTTTATTGATATCTATCCTGACTTCATTTCAGAGAAGACATAACTTTATCAGACCTTAAACTACACTTCACACACCACTACCACATCATTCAATCGCTAAAAAGTGATGAGGTCAGTTATGATGGTGGTGGTGGTGGTGGTGGTGATGATGATACACATCACTCGTTTTTTAAGTGAGGGAACATAATTTTAATTCAGTAATACACTTAAGGATGTTATTCTTATCACCTGTACATTCAAAAACTGAACCCTTAAATTTTCTTGTGCCATTCTGGGCAATGATACTTATTACTTTCCTGCTCTTTTCCTAGGATTTCTTACAGCACCAGTTAAGTTTTAATTGAAAATGAAAAAGTAATAGAGCTGACTTGTGAACCAATCTGTTGTTATAATCTATTTAAAAGTATCTCAGTATAGACTGTGTCTATCTGTCTGTCTACCTTCCTCCTTCCCTTCTTTCTTCTTCTTTCTGTCTTTCTTTTCCTTCCTTCCTTCTTTCCTTCCTCTGTCCCCCACTTCCTAGAAATATACAATACTATATATCATACTATTATATGTTTTATCCAGTTCTGTGATAATGCACACAAATTGCAGGTAATATGATATCAAATGACATGCAATTAGTGCTCAGGTCATACGTATCTAAGCTCCAATTTTAAAAGCAGGGCTGATGTGGTAGTTACTTTAATGAAGCCAGGCTATATGCAATGTATTGATCAAGCTGGTGTATGTAAAATAGAACAAAAGTATAGCAAGTATTGAGTCAAATTATAATATATTTGTACAACACAAAGAAAAACAGATGCGTAAAGGAGTATAAATAGCCGAGATCAGTAAAAGTTCCACTCTGGGAAGGGCTTAGTAGTTGCAATGTAAACAGGTAGGCTCTAGGAAGAGGGAACAGGTTGCCACAGAATTTGAATGCAGGCAACATGCTAAGAATTGCACCAATTATGCAACTATTCTTGAGAACCTCATGTAAGACCATGGAACATTCTTAACTATGATGTATTCAACAAACTAATTAACCTAGAGGAACTGCTATTCAATGTATTAGCATTGTTACTCCAATAAATATGTTTTTAGATTCAGGAGATGTCTAAGTAAGAGAATGGTTCAAAAGGGTTGATTAATGTGTACAGTAAAAAGCAACAAGTATTCTGGGCAAAATGCTTTCTAACTTCAAATTCCTCTGGGATTGACTTTGCATTTCATCCTTTCAGGTCAATAAAATAAGTACCAGTTGAGCACTGGGGTTTATGTAATCAACTTACCCACCTCCTCCAAAATTGCTGGCCTTGTGCCACAATTTGAAATCAGTATCTGTACAGTATTATGTTGAACTGCATATTAGATGAAGTAGAGTAGAGCCATTGAAATTTCTGGCCAATATTAGTTTGGAAGAAATAATAGATAAAAAGAGATTGATTAAAAGTTTATAGAATGGTGTTGGGGTTAATGTTGAAATTAGTATGTTGATATTAAGGAGATCAGTGCAGAAATTTGCAACTATATGAGATTAAATATAAAATAAAACTGCCAATAATGATGTACAACTGGAATAGTTCTATGTTATCTTGGAGATTTTAGCAGTAATTTTGTTGAAACATTTCTTCGACAAAATAAACTGGAGATAAAAAAAAAAAAAAAGGTTTTACATGTTAGGGTTTTTCACTTTGAATATATCCAAGGTCAACGGGGAGGGAAATATTATTACCTTTTATCCTTTACGTGTTTTAGTCATTAGACTGTGGCTATGCAGGGACACTGCTTTGAAGAATTTTAACTGGACAGTTCAACTCCAATACAGTTAAGTTATGGGAATGTAAACATAGCAACACTGGTTGCCAAGGTGTGGTGGGGGACAAACATAGATTCAAAGACGCACACGCACACGTCTTCTTTCAGTTTCTGTTTACCAAATCCATTTATAAGGCTTTCATTCGCCTGAGGCTATAGTAGAAGACACTTGCCCAAGGTGCCATGCATTGGGACTGAACCAAGAACTGTGTTTGGGAAGCGAGCTTTTTACCACACAGCCATGCCTACACCTATAGTATAACATGATATTTTACTTATTACTTTCATTAGGATTTTCCTACTAAACTGTTGTTAACACACTATAGGGAGTATCTATATAATGTAGACAGTGAGGTCTTTGTAGTATGTAGTCATTAGTACTTTATAGAGGGTGGGGTTCTATTGATACATTACAGGAGTCTATTGGTACATTACAGGGGGTCTGTGTCTACGCAGTATGTGGGGTTATTGATACATTATAAAGAGATAGGGTGGATCTGTGTAGTCTGTCATCTAGCTGATGTTCTGTTGCTAACCAATATAATTGATTGCTATTGGTCATCTAGAGCTGACCTATCTGATAAAAGAAATCAGTTAATATGATACACATAACTATTGTACTTCCAATTGTGTTATAAGTTTTTTCTCTCTGTTCTGGTATTTTATATTACAAGACTTATTCATTAATAAGCATTGTATAAAGTGAACAGCTAATTTCTTATTTATGATGACCATATTGCTGTCATTTGTTGTTGTTGTTGCCTGTGTATTAAAACAAAGAATTGGGCTAACTTTGTCACTAATGTGCAACATTTTCCTCTCTTCATATTCTATGCTTCTGTGAGAATTTCTTTCTTTCATTCAATTCCAATTTCCCTATTTGTGTGTGTGTGTATGTATTGATGTATGTGTTGACATATGTTTGAACATGTGTGTGTGTGTGTATATATATATATATATATACACATACACACACACACACACACAAATAGTGAAATTGGAATTGAGTGTGTATGTGTGTATACACACACACACACACACACACACACACACACAGACACTTTTTTATTAAAGCTGTAAAAGCATCACAAAAACTGCTATTCAGAAATTCATATTCCCGTTAATCAGACAGTTGTGATCAAGATTCTTGATCACAACTGTCTAACAAATGGGAGCATGAAACTCTGAGTAGTAGTTTTTGTGATGCTTTTGCAGCATTAATGAAAAAGCATATTACTCTACCATCAGTATTTGAGTACTATTGTGTTGAGTCATGAATAATTTCTGTTTTTCGGAAGTAAATTGTAATGATACATTTTGAACATCAGATGTTTAAACTGCCATTTTTAAAGATTTTCATCTGTCATTCAGATTTAAACAGTAAAAGCATGCACGTCATTGTTTGATATTAAATTTCACTCCCCTAAAATGGATGAACTGAAAGTGCATATTTGACGTGATGTTTAAGAATGGAAAAAACACCACAGAAACAACTAAGAAAATACACAGTGCTTATGGCAAAGGTGTCATTACTGGCTGGCAAGTGTGAAATTGATTTTCAAAGCTTTGTTCCAGAGATTTGTCATTAAGAAATCAACTCAGACCAGGATGCTCATCAGACTTTAATCAAGATGCTTTAAGAGAATTAGTGGACTTAATCCTCATAAAAGTACTCGGGAATTAACAGTTGACCTCAACACATCTCAATCTACCATCTGCTGCCACTTGGCAAAGATAGGAAAAGTTAGCAAGCTGGTTGTTTAGGTTACCCATACTCTTAGGGATAAGAATAGGGAAGATCACATGTCCATAGTAGCAAGTCTTCTTTCAAGGCAGAGAAATGACCCATTTTTCAATAATATCATTGCAGGTGATGAGAAATGGGTCTTTTATGACAATGGTCAATGCAAAAGGCAGTAGATGGATAAATCTACACAACCTACTTCAAAGGCTGAGTTCCACTGAAGGAAGGTTATGTCGTGTGTATGGTGGGATCACTGCAGTATTATTAATTTTGAGTTTTTAAACTGCGATCAAACACTAAATGCTAACTTATACTCTCAACAGCTGCAATGTGTGCATGAAAATCTTTTCAGAAACCACCCTGCACTTATCAATGCTTCACCAAGATAATGCAACACAACATTCAGCAAGAACCACACAGGATAAAATATTGGATTTGGGCTGGTCTGTTCTACCCCATCCACCATATTCACCAGACTTTGCACCAATTGATTTCCATCTTTTTTGCGTTTTATAAAATGCTCTAATGAAGAAAAAATTTTCTCATGAAGATCACGTGATGTTTATGGAAAGCTTCTCCATGTTGAAACCAGCTGAATTTTACTTGAGAGGAATCAAAAAGCTACCTGATGTATGACAAGAGGTCATTCAAAATAATGGCAACTATACTGATAATTGAAAATAATTCTTTGAAAGCTTTTTTTCATGAGAAAAGGTGTTTAACAAAATGGGAAATTATTTAGACTCAACTCAATAATTTTGTTTTTACATTTATATGCTTACTCGTGTGTATGTATGTATATATATATATATACTCTTCTCTACTGTTTTTTGTTCTGTGTGTATCAAAAATATCGCTATCAATCTGGAGTAATAATTTGTAGTTTTGAAATCAGTAGTTCTTTGACTGCTATTTCTGAATTCTCAGTATGTTGGAGAAGCAGGTTACTGTCAATCCCTATATATTTATGATTATAAATGTTTTTTACCGAAATGGTTTTTTCATACTGAGCTACCCGGCAAAATTGTTAATTATTAATTTTATTACTAATTGACGATTCCCTGCCCTGCATATCTATATAT
>NC_068985.1:63798476-63799188 GCF_001194135.2 Octopus bimaculoides | reverse complement strand
ATATATATATATATATATATATATATATATATATATACACACATATATACGACGGGCTTCTTTCAGTTTCTGTTTACCAAATCCACTCACAAAGCTTTGGTTGGCCCGAGGCTATAATAGAAGACACTTGCCCAAGTTGCCACGCAACCATGTGGTTGGTAAGCAAGTTACTTACCACACACCCACTCTTGCACCTATATATATATATCATCATCATACGTCCGTTTTCCATGCTGGCATGGGTTGGATGGTTCGACTGGGGTCTAGGAAGCCAGGAGGCTGCACCAGGCCCAAATCTAATCTGGCACTCTGAGAGTGTAGTGGGTATTTTTTACGTGCCACCAGCACAGGGGCCAGAGGAGCTGGCATCGACCATATTTGGATGGTGCTTTTTACATGCTACCGGTATGGGGGTCACAACTACAATTTCCATTTGACTTGATTTTGATATTGCTGTTGATGTATATATATGCACATACATTCATATACATATACACACATGCAAATATATGTGCAGAAGCAGCTGTGCAATAAGAAGCTTGCTTCCCTACCACATGGTTCTGGGTTCAGTTCCACTATGTGGCACCTTGGGCAAGTGTCTTCCACTATGGCCTTGGGCCAACCAAAGCCTTGTGAGTGGATTTGGTAGATGGAAACTGAAAGAAGCCCATCGTATATATATATATATATATATATATATATATATATATAT
>NC_068985.1:63795239-63798180 GCF_001194135.2 Octopus bimaculoides | reverse complement strand
TATATATATATATATATATATATATATATATATATATATATAGATAGATAGATAGATAGATAGATAGATAGACAGGCAGGTTTGCACTGTTTCACCAAAAAAATAATTATAATTGTCACTAAATGTGACTAGGGTGTTAAAAAATACATACATTGCTCTAATGCTGTAGTTGATGCACATGAATGAAAACACATACACTAACAAGGACCATAATTGTCTGAAAAATACTGATTAGGAATTCTTAAGACTGACGCATCAGAAATTACTGGATGATTTAGCAATTCACAAATGTATATACACAAAATTAGTGTAAACAGCAGGCTGCAATGTTTCAACAAAAAGAATTATAATTGTCACTGAATGTGACTAGGGTGTTAAAAAGCACATTGCTAGAAATAAGAACTAAAATGCTTTAATGCTGTAGTTAATGCACATGAATGAAAACATATACACTAACAAGGACCATAATTGTCTGAAAAATACAGATTGGGAATTCTTAAGACTGACGCATCAGTTTCAGCAATTTCCTTTGCCATCATCAGTTAAGCCAGCTCGGTGTTTGGCTATTTCCGGACCTTTCTCTATTAACATATATGTTTTCATCTTCCAAATTCATGGATGATTTAGCGATTTGTTAATGTTCTTTTTTCTAGCAATGTAGGTGTTTTTTAACACCCTAGTCACATTTAATGACAATTATAATTCTCCTTTTTGGTGAAACATTGCAACTTGCTGTTTTCATTAATTTTGTGTATACATATTAGTGAATCACTAAATCATCCATTAATTTGGATGACAAAAATATATATACTATTTGAGAAACAGGCCTGGAAATAGCTGAACACCAAGGTGACTTAACTGATGGTGGCAACAGAAATTGCCAAAACTGACGCATCAGTCTTTAGAATTCTCTGTTGGTATTTTTCAGACAATTATGGTCCCTGTTGGTGTATACATTTTCATTCATGTGCATTAATTATAGCATTTTAGCAGATTTTTCAATTGCATGAACTAAAAGTTGGAGGGGGATGGGATAGACTACCTGTATCAACTTGCTCTTAAAGTAGGTAGTAATTTTACCTTGTCCTTACTCTTAGTGCAATTTTTTAAGAGTGCAGTTCGATTTTAAGTTATTTTTTCAAAGCTATAATGGAAGTGGCAAAGGAGCATATTTGGTATATTTTACTTTATGAATTCAATAAAAGCAACGATGCAATGGAAAGTGGGAGGAATATTAATGCAGTATATGGGGATCGGACAATAAGCATAAGCCAGTGTCAATAGTGGTTCCAGAAATTCTGAGCCGGAAACTACAGTCTAGAAGACAATACTGGAAGATCTGTAGAGCTTGATGAGGATCTCCTGATGGAACTAAATCCCATTGTAACTGTTGAGGAACTTGCAGAAAAGCTTGGATGTGGTCATTCAACCATTCATCGACACCGGCATACCATTGGAAAAAAGAACAAATTGGGTCAGTGGTTTCCTCACATACTTTCCAAGTCTAATCATGTGCAGAAAATGAATGTGTGCTCTTCTTTGCTGTTACGTATCACGAATGAACTTTTTTTGGACTGAATAGTGAGTGGTGATAATAAATGGGTTCTACTGGAGATGAGGAATTATGTACATTATTTACATTTGACAGATATTTGTCCTCATCTTGTTTGTTGTTAACACACCGTTTCGGCTTCATCAGGTGTCTTGGGGAAATTTCGAACCTGGGTTCTTGTTCCTAAGGTATTTTTCGATGTTGTTGTTGTTCTTATTATTATTATTATTATTATTATTATTATTATTATTATTATCATTATTATTATTATCATTATTATTATTATTGTTCAGGTCACTGCTTGGAATTGAACTTGGAATCTTGGGGTTAGTAGCCCATGCTCTTAACCCCAAGATTCCGTATATTGGATAGCAAGCAGTGACCTGAACAATGATAATGATAACTAGCAGAGATACCCGGCGTTGCCCGTGTTACATGCAATTGAAGAATGAGAATTTTGTGTTATATTTTCTGTAAGGAACTGGAATACATATGATTCGAATTTCATGAAAATTGCACATAAGGGTTCTTTCCCTCTTTTACACACCCTAAAAAAACTCTAATCATGAGACATGTATCCCATACTATTGATCTTTATGCGCATATTCCAAAATTTCAGTCTTCTGGAACCTGTAAAAAGGATTTTGCTCCTGAAAAATGGAGCTCAAGGAGCTCTAAAATGTAGGAATGAAGGCCCCTATTGGGGGTGGGGGTGTTAATGTCAGCCACAGAAATTGAATTATTGGGAATGTTTTTAACTTGGGTCTTATAGTATGCTTGTATATATGTGAGAGTATAGTCTCACTTTTATAGTTTCAGTATGAAATTGAAAGTATTAAAGTGAAAGTATTTGAATTTACAGTAGCGATATGTTACTGTTTCACTTTTGACAGGTAATACTGAAATAGTGGAATAGTTTCAGTGTTAAAGTGAAAATATCTGACATTACAGTAGAGTGATGTTATTGTTTCGCTTTTGACACGTAATACTGAAATAGTGGAGGAGATATGATATTATTGTGGGCTCGAACTATGCAAGAAGTTAAAAATTTTTTTGGTCTAAGACACTACATGGACCCAAAAGGATTTTGCTCCTGAAAAATGGAGCTCTAAAATGTGGGAGTTAAGGCCCCTATTGGGGGTGGGTATATTAATGTCAAGCAGAGAAGTTGAATTGTTGGGAATCTTTTTAACTTGTGTGTAATATGTATTGTCTGAATTTCTTTGAAATAGGAAATATATGTATGTTCACTGGGTTTGTAAAAGAGAGCAAAGCTACAGGAAAGCCAAAAACGAATGATCATGATAATCAGTCAGCTACCCTAGCCTAGTCGTTACTACTCCCCAATGTAGGATTCCTCACCATACAGGTGACAGGCACAGCTGTAAG
>NC_068985.1:63794557-63795059 GCF_001194135.2 Octopus bimaculoides | reverse complement strand
ATAGATATCTGTATGCATGTATATATATGTATATATGTGTACATATTACATGTACATCTATATATATATACATATACATGTATGCATATAGATCTATATCTATATCTATACATATACGTGTACATATACATCTATATGTAAACATATACATCTCTCTTTCTTTCTCTCTCTCTCTCTCTCTTTCTCTCTCTCTCTCTCTCTTTCTCTCTCGCTCTTTTTCTCTCTCGCTCTTTCTCTCTCTCTCTCCTCCGCCTCTAACATTTGTGCAGCCTGGACCAGGAATTCGAGACCCAGTCCCAGTATCTTGCTCGTCTGTTCATGCATCGAGGATACCCCACCCACCTTGTCCAATCCGCCCTTGCCCGCGCTCGTCGAATCGACCGCATCACCGCCCTCTCTCCTCCCCCACATCAATCCCCTAACCATACCCCCTTCCCACTCCGTTTCCACCCTGCCACCCTACCCCTTCGTCGGAGGATCCTACGGGCCTTCCGTCGCCTCC
>NC_068985.1:63792630-63793460 GCF_001194135.2 Octopus bimaculoides | reverse complement strand
TATTTATTATTCTTTTTATATATATATATATATTTTTTTTTTTACCCCCTCCCTCCCATCCACTTTACATTATATCCATTATTCACTTTTTTATTACAATCACTACAATTTTCCACAATTTATTTCATCCCTTCCTACACGCACACATACCCACACACAAAAAATACACGCACCCATACACACACATGTAAGCACACCTACCCCCCAACACACCACACACACACAACACATATGCATGCACTTACACGCTCAGACTCGCCCACACACTTATACAAACACACATACACACACACGCTAACAATCATGCAAACATACACACACACCCAAGCATACACACCCTTGCACACATACACGTACACACATACACACACATGCACACATGCACACACACCTCTCACATACACAATACTCACTCACATACACAACACACACGCACGCACGAAAACATACACAATATACACAGACATGCATGCACAAAAAATATACACACACGGACACACACACGGACACACATACAGACACACATAAACACACACGCGCATACACACACGCACCCGTACCTAACACTCACAACCCCACACACATCACAATCCCACACACACACACACACACACATACACACGCACACACACGCACACACACGCACACACACTTTTCACCAACACAACACACTCACATAGACACGCATACAATCACACACACATGGGCATAAACAACACATGCACATACAATAGCAAACGCACGCACACACAAACACACACGCACGCACAAAAACATACACATACACACACACGCACATACAAAATACACACACACACGCACACGTACCC
>NC_068985.1:63790956-63791895 GCF_001194135.2 Octopus bimaculoides | reverse complement strand
ATTTTTTTGACTAAAACACAACTGGAACCCTAAGTAAGTTATGTGTAAAATTTGAATGAAATTGGTTGCGTAGTTCTCGAGTTTTAGGGATTCACATACACACACACACACAGAGACAGACAGACAGACAGACACTCATTCTCATTTTTATATATATAAATAACATTGAAAAATACGTTAGGAATGAGAACCCAGGTTCGAAATTTCTCTAAGACGCCTGATGAAGGCTGGAGGGTATATCAGCTGAAACGTGTTAGCAACAAACAAGATGAGGACAAATATCTGTCAAATGTAAATAATGTAGAAATGGGTTCTCTATAAAAATATAAAGTGCCAAAGACAGTGAGTAGGGAGGGGAGAAATACCAGCACCCTAAGCTAAAGAAGGTTTTCAGTCACGTAAGGTGTTATCTGTTTGGTGGGATATGAAAGGTTTAGTCCACTTGAACTTTTAAATCCAAACCAAATGATAACAAAGGAGATCTACTGTGAGCATCTTGAGTGGCTTAAGTCGGCACTAGAACAAAAATGACTATTTTTGGTTTCAAGACGAAAGGTGTTCTTCCATCAGGATAATGTTTGGCTACATACAGCGAGGATGACATTCCAAAGGCTGAAGCAAACATTGCCACATCTGATCATCATTTATTCCACAGTCTTCAAAATCGTTTGGATAGAAAAAATATGAATTCTGTAGATGAGATCAGAACAGTTCTGGGGGAGTATTTTTCATCATGGACAAGTGAATTTTGGAAGAGGGTTCTTGCAACTCTACCAGATAGATGGAAGAGCATTGTAGTAAATAAAGGAGAGTATGTTTTAGATTAAAAAAGAACTTTATCTTAATTTTGAAAAATAAAAGAAATATAAAAACCCACATTATTTCTGGGATGATCTAATAGATAAGTAAATATGTGTGTGTGTGTGTATAATATATATA
>NC_068985.1:63789662-63789936 GCF_001194135.2 Octopus bimaculoides | reverse complement strand
TATATATATTTTATATATATATATATATATATATATATGTGTGTGTGTGTGTGTGTGTGTGTGTGTGTGTGTGTATGTATGAATAAACAAATATTGTATATTTATATATGTATACATATATGCATGTATTTGTATATGTGTGTATATGTGTATGCGTACATGTGTGTGTGTGTACATGTATGTGTGTGTGTATATACATGTACACACACATTTAAATATTTATGTATATACATATATACATATATATATATATATATATAAGAATTTAAGGAAT
>NC_068985.1:63786506-63789562 GCF_001194135.2 Octopus bimaculoides | reverse complement strand
TCTGAGTGCTTAAATATATATGCCACTAAAATTTCAGTATGAACTGCAGTTGAAGGTATGATTTTGCGACTGCTTTTTACAAAGTAGCTAGAAGTGGTTTCCCCTTGAGTTGGTAGGTTAAAGTAGAAAAGAAAAGGCAGTAGCTGGGATATCCTAGAAACAGGTTGAAGTTTTGCTCCCAATGCACCAGTTTGTTAGTGAATATGAGGCACATGGTCACAACATATCAGAGGTCAGCTATGTTGCTGGTTGGGCTGCTGTTGTGTAGTTGCCTGTTGACAATTGTACTCGACGTTTTTCTTTATCCCATTATAGACCAGCAGCACTATCTCTGATCTGCCTCATATCTGATCCTCTTACATTACTTGGAAACAAGCAAAGGTTGGCAACATTTGGCTGCCAAAAAATCTGTCAGCAATTTTTGTTTGACCTATGTAATTATTGCAAGTGGATGTTGAAATGATGATGATGATGTTATATGTTTGATGCAGTATCTGTTGAATAGTTGGAAGCTGTGCCTCTTTACACTACTATATTATCATGTTACTGATGACTTTAAATTAAAGCTTATTTTTCACAACTCATATTACCTCTGTTTGTGCACACACACACACACACACACACGTGCGCGCGCATACACACACACACATGCGCTCGTGCGTGCGTGCGCACACACACACACACACACACACACACACACTTTTAAGTTCTTTAGTCTTGCAAGTTTCAAGGCCACCTCACTGATACTGTTTTAATGAAAACTGCACCCAGTACATTCTGTAAAAAAGTTGATGTTTGGTAGGGCATTCAGTCAGAGAACCAGGTCAAAATAGGAATTTGGTGATGATGTCCTTTGTAGTTTCAAAAATAGACATAAAATGTCAATGATGAAGGTGGAAGCAATAGATAATGGCAATGAGGTGTTCAGGTGACGACTAGGTGAGTAGAAGTGGGTGGGTGGGTGCTTTGCAAGATTGTACGGGGAAGGAGTGTGTGTGTGAGTGAGAGATAGTGCAAGCATTATCTGGTATAGAACTCAATATATAGGCAGAGAGATTAGATGTGTTTATTATGTCAAAAGTTGGCAGTCTTTTGATATATAATATATATAAGACAATAAATTAGATGATGTTTTTATATATTGTTTTTATGGTACTTTTCACTGTCAGATGTCTGCCTTTATTATTCTATGATGTATATCATTCAACTACGGTAGTAGTTGAATAATATTCTTAACATAGCTTTTTTTTTTTTGTTGCAGTCGGTGTCTTCCAAGCAGTGTCATTAATTTAGTTTTAATCGAAATCAAATTTAGTTTTTTGAATTATGTTTGACTTGTGACAAGCTTCATTTAGACATAAAATACTTAAAATCTGGTGCAATAGAACAAAAATTAAGAGAAGAAATGTATAGACCAAACTAGTTGACTGACAGGTAGTAACGCCCAACATCGACACTTCGAATCCACACCATTCTTTTAATTCTGATTAAGAATTATTATATTGATATTAATATGAAAGAGAAATGATAAAGGAATATATTGGTAAAGGTTTTGTAAAATTTTATTCATTAGAATAAAAAGATATTTAATTTTAATTCTCAAATTTTTATCAATTTTTGCTTGATAATAAAAGTACACTACTCAGGCATAACTACAGATTTCTGCCCCCATCCTGAATTTGGATGATCATAACTTTCAGAAAAATGGATGTTTTTAAATGAAATTTTCTACGAATATGTGTTATATCATGTAAACTCTGAATATACAAAATTTTGTGGGGGAAAGTGTTTTAGGAGATGTGGAATGGGGAATTTCACAATAACAACTATCGGTGGTGTTGTCACTGTTATGACATCGTTTGTGTGTTTGTACTGGTTTTAGCTTTAGGGTTTTTGGGTTAAGGTTAGGGTTAGGAATAGGGTTTTAGGGTTAGGAATAGGGTTTTAGGGTTAGGGTTAGGGTTGGGATTTAAAACATCATTTACTCTTGGCGTTTTTAAGAAAGTTCTTTATTTTCAAAGTTATTTTGTGTTTTAGTTGTCGAATTTTGGTAATTTCAACCAATCAATGACGTGTATTCAGCTGAATAAAATGACTGCCGTTGTTTGTCAATAACAACTATCGGTGGTGTTGTCACTGTTATGACATCGTTTGTGCGTTTGTACTGGTTTTAGCTTTAGGGTTTTTGGGTTAAGGTTAGGGTTATGGTTTTAGAGTTAGGGTTAGGAATAGGGTTTTAGGGTTAGGGTTTTAGGGTTAGGAATAGGGTTTTAGGGTTAGGGTTAGGGTTGGGATTTTAGGGTTAGAGTTGGGATTTTAGGGTTAGAGTTATGGAAAAATGTAAAAAAATGAAGAAATTGGAGTGGGAGGGGGGCAAAATGGGATCTTTTCCCTTTGAACGGCACATCGAGAAATTAATTTTTTGTAACTAAACACTAAGCAAACGAAAATAATTCAACAAACAAAATAGGCAATTTCGAAAACGCTAAAATAACTAATAACTGAATTGAATAAACTATACACACGTGTATCTCAAATGTAAATATATCAGAAATAATAGTGACAAACTAGATATACACCACCAGAATGTCTTGTTGACAAACCACAGCAGTAATTGTTTTCACCTCAATAGATGTCATCGATTGGTTGAAATTACTGAAATATGACAACTTTAACATGAAATAACTTTGAAAATAAAGACTCTTCTTAAAAACACCAAGAGTAAATGATGTTTTAAATGACACATTCTACCAGTATACAAAATTTGAAATTGTCTAGTTACAAAAAAATATTTTTTCTATGTGCTGGCCAAAAGGAAAAGATCCTGATTTTTTTTTTCACTTTAAAGTAAATTCCCAGGTAAATGTTTCTAATAGAAAGGCAGAAGACACCAGAAGTAAAAATAAGGAATATACACGTACAGTTAAATATAGAAGTGTAAAGCCTAATTTGTTACATAATCTCTATAATAAACATGATATTGAATGGAATAATTCCCTGTTTGAACTATTTTAATTACACACACACACACAAACATACACACACACATATATATA
>NC_068985.1:63785801-63786450 GCF_001194135.2 Octopus bimaculoides | reverse complement strand
ATATGGGGATGGTGTATTAGTAGAAATGTACGGATGCACAAACGCACAAAACGGAGAAAATGAAATAAATGCAGACAACTTGTTCCAAAACATCTCTGAGTGGGGAACAGGTCTCAAAAATAACCCCCAATTGTTTCCCCCCTCCAAATTCCTCTGTCCTCGGAATCTGCATAGTCCGAGGTATATTTGTAGAGAATTTCATTAAAAAATATTCATTGTCTTGAAAGTTAAGACGAATTGAAGTATACTCCAATGAATTTTCCGAAATTCCTCACTCCAACCCTCCTAAAACACTTACCACACTAAAATTTAGTACATTTGGAATCTACATGATATAACACATATTTGTAGAAAATTTCATTAAAAAACATCCATTTTTCGGGGTGGGTGTGTAGAAATCTAGGTAAATTCTTATATTAACACACACACGATTTTCACTAACAAAAAAACTTGGATGTTTTTGCGTGGAATCAAGTACCCTGACCTCCTAATATACTGCAAATCCCTTATCTTTGTTTGGAAAAAGGATGGGGGCCAGGGGGACATCCTGGAATCATTGGAAATTTTTTTCCCTTTTTTTGTTGAATGAATTCCTGTGACCTCATAATATGCTACAAAACCCTTTTTGGGTTCCGAAAAACGGGGTAGG
>NC_068985.1:63783230-63784584 GCF_001194135.2 Octopus bimaculoides | reverse complement strand
ATTTTATTAAATTTGTAGCCTCATTTTTTTTTTTTTTCATTATTTTAAAAATTCTTCAAATATATTCATCTGTAACTTTGTCTCTGTACAGTACCAAAATTACAGTACGTACATTATGTCCAGAAAAGGCAAAGTTGCCATGATTATAATTCATTTTTAATGTAATTTCTAAATGAAAATTAGTCAAATGAAAAAAAAAATCAAACTTTTGCTTGAATTTTCTTGGAAATTTTTGAATTCAAAATGACTGCAAAAAATGGTAATTTCATATATTTTTAATTAAAATTTTACTATTACTGCAATGCCTGTAAAAACACTGGACTAGCCAATGAAAAATACGGATGCATAAGAACAATATTCTTAACAATTAAACCTGGAAAAATAGAGTACAAGAAAAAAATTCATTAAAATTAGAGCTTAAAATATTGCTACTAAAATTAAAATTAAAAATCTTTTTTCATTAATTTATTTTGTACAAAAAATAAAATTAAAATAAAAAGAGAAAAGTGAAATTAATTGAATTTTAAAAAAAATATGAAAAAGAACCTAAGTGGTACTATTTAATTTTAGCAGCAGTATTTTAAGTTTTAATTTTAATGAGTTTTTTCTTGTCCTCCACTTTTCCCGGTTTAATTGTTAAGAATATTGTTAGTATGTGTCTGCATTTTTCATTGGCTAGTATATCATAAAGTGCTGTCTAACATGGAATTTGTTTAATTTCAGGTATCAAAAATGTTGTGTCTCTGTTTACTGCTGTGCTGACTGATCACAAAGTTCTTTTCCTCTCTCAAAGTTACACACGTCTTACTGATGCCTGCCACGGACTAACTGCTCTTTTATATCCCCTACGCTACAGGTAAGTTACTTAGTCACTTTGTTCTCAACACAGTAAATGCTGTCAGGTTTTACAGGATTATGATGTTAATTAGCTCTTTTCCTGTCCTCATCAAACCAATCTGTAATCAAAATCCTTGTAAGTGGACTGAGCTATAATACTGATACTGCAGTGTTTTTTCTTTTGATGACCAGCACCTGTGCCAGTGGAGCACTAATAGCACTGTCCGAGTGTGATCATTGCCAGAGCAGCTGTCTGGCTTCCGTGCTAGTGGCACGTAAATAGCACCACTTGAGTGTGATCGTTACCAGTGTCGCCTTACTGGCACATTAGAAAATCATTCGAGCGAGGTCCTTGCCAGTGCCGCTGGACTGGCTCCTGTGCAGGTGGCACGTAAAAGCACCCACTACACTCTCGGAATGGTTGGCATTAGGAAGGGCATCCAGCTGTAGAAACCCTGCCAGACCAGATTGGAGCCTGGTGCAGCCATCCGGTTCACCAGTCCTCAGTCAAATCGTC
>NC_068985.1:63772823-63783220 GCF_001194135.2 Octopus bimaculoides | reverse complement strand
GTGTGATCGTTACCAGTGTCGCCTTACTGGCACATTAGAAAATCATTCGAGCGAGGTCCTTGCCAGTGCCGCTGGACTGGCTCCTGTGCAGGTGGCACGTAAAAGCACCCACTACACTCTCGGAATGGTTGGCATTAGGAAGGGCATCCAGCTGTAGAAACCCTGCCAGACCAGATTGGAGCCTGGTGCAGCCATCCGGTTCACCAGTCCTCAGTCAAATCGTCCAACCCATGCTAGCATGGAAAGCGGACGTTAAACGATGATGATGATGAAGATAGTTGAGAATGATTTATAGGGATTTTGCTGATATTTTTAGTAGATCACAGTTCTTTTGCTGATTGTGTCCATCAAAAGAATATTCAATATTGTTGAAATAAAAAAGTTTCACAAATATTATTAATTCATTATCAACTATTTCTGTTGCTTTATGAGATAAAAGTTATATGCAGTACTCCTCAATCTTGTAATCAAGAGTTGCTCTTTATTCTTTCGGCCTGACTGATTTTTTTTCTTCTCTAGTTGTAGAAACAACAAATTCTATCAATATTCCAATTAAACATTCGATTAATTAGTTATTTTTTCAATTTCTACTTCAAAGTCAGGCAACCTATTAACTAAACAAATTTTAATGAGACATTTGAATAAAAAGTGCTCCCATCTAATACATCTCTGAGGAAATAACTCATGTCCACTGAATCTATGAATCTAGTAGATTTCTGTTGTTTGTGTTTGTGTGTGTTGGGGGGGGGAGTCATTATTGTTGTCATGAAAGACTGTTAATTCCATATATCTCAGTTGTGTGATATATATTTCTGTTCATCTTATAGACATTGACAACACATGAACACACCTTGTATACATAGATAACACATATATACACCTTTTATATATATAACACATATCCACACCTTACATGCGTAACACAATTTTAACTATCCAAACCAGATAGACTTCATAATCATGTTGAAAGAGGATTGACATCTGGTTGTAAATACAAATCCTTTCTTAGTGGTAACTATGCTGTGCAGTGTTGATTAGTGACATATGGACAAATGTTAAACAGATGTTGGAACATAGATAATCCCAAGAAGGATGATATGGAAGCTGAAAGATCCCTATGTCTGACATATGTTCAGAGAAGTAGTAAGTGATGTGTATTAGAATGTGGATAGGATAAAGAGTGATAATATTGAGGATACTTAGGTGTTTCTATGTGACCATCTGCCGTAGACATAGACTGGATCTGTGGATGGACCAATGTTCCACCCAAATGGAAGGTAACATAATGATACTGTAGATAATGCCATAAAAGCCTGAGACTAGCCTGGAAAGATTAAAAGAAAGTGGTCACAAGCAACAATAGCAGGTAGCAAGTTTGATGTTCAGGTATATTTTAGCAAAGAGAGAAGCTAAGGGGTTTACCAATGTCCTGCAACAAGAGAAGGATCAGAGATGTGATGTGTTCTGGATTGCAAAATAATGTATCACTTCAAATTCAAACATTGTTAGAGAAAACTGTGTTTGTAACTACAGTGCTACAGTCACTGTTACTGATGGTGAGGAGAACGCAGAAGAGGAGGAGACTTGGAATTGCCAGTAAGTGAGGATACAGAATGAGAGGAATGTGTGGGATAGGGTCTATCCCAAGTGGAACCCTCAAAGGGATTAGCTATTGAAATTGATAATTACTATATTATAGAAATGGCAGGGAAGGCAACCAGATTATCAGGGCAAGTCACTGATGTTGTAATGTTTTGCAAAGTAGGATACAATTGATGGACTAGAAAGCTCAACTATTTAAGAAGAGAATTAGATGAAATGTTTTTCAGGTTAATGCCAGGTTGGTTATGAATGAGGAATTCTTAGCAAATAACAAGTCACATTTGTTGACCTTGAGAAACCTTTTGATTAGGTAGCATGCCTTATAGTCTTGTCATTAAGATGAATAGGTGTAAGTCACATAAAGAGTAAGGTGAAACTGGGCATTGTATTCAGTGTACAGTTAGGTGTTCATCAGGACTCAGTTCTCAGCCCTCTCCTGTTTATTTTCTCATATCAGAAAATCAAGACTGGTTAATGACTTCTAATGGCTAAATCTGTCAAAGAATTAAGAAAGAAATTCCATACATGGAAATACAAACAAGAACTGAAATGTTTTCAAGTAAATTTAGAACTGAGAAAAATTTCCATTTATCTTATGGACATAGACAACACATACACCTTGTATATATACATAACATGTATGTACATCTTATATACATAGATAACACACACACATTATATATATATAAATAATTCATATCCACACCTTATGTGCATAACACAAATATACACCTTAAAATTAAATATTTTTTTAAATATTTATAAACCAGTAAATCATTCTCCATTTAACTGACCTTTTTGGGATATATTTTATCATTGTTTTCTTTTTGCTTCTAGTTATGTTTACATACCTATTCTCCCTATCTCATTACTGGAGGTCCTCAACACTCCAACACCATTTCTTGCTGGTATTCATTCCTCAATATGCCCAGAACGTTCTGATTTGGTAAGTGTACTTTAATGCTTTTTCTCTCTTCTTGCAATTCAGTCATCTCTAGGAAAATGCTTTATGGTCTTCTCATCATCAATATTTGAAGTTTGTCTCTACTGCAGTTAATTTCAACATATTATCAACATCATCATAATTTTATATCCATTTTGTATGCTGCCATGGGTTGAATGGTTCAACAGGATTCTACATATTGGATGACCATGTCTTGCTCCACTATCTCAGTTTGAATATGTTTCTGTAGCTGGATGCCTTTCCTAACACCAACCACTTTACAAAGTGGACTGGATGTATTTTATCATGGCACCAGCGATACTGAGGTTGCCTTTCCCTTGACAAGACTACAAAGCCTCTCTGAATCTTGCTTTATTTGATTTGTTGATGTGTTTTATTTTTTTCTTATTTTGTTTTTGTGGCACCAATACTAGAGAGGTCTCATGTTCTTGACAAGACTCAATTTACCGATATGTATTACAATGCTTAATAGTGGATTAATATTCAATATACTGGTGTGTGGTACTGTAAGCTCATCTTAGTAAACTGAGTTTGTGACTGTTGTGTATCTCAAATGGAACCAATTTTTAAATCCGTATACTACTAAAACTGTGTGATTGCTTGCTTGTAATCTTGTTTATCTGGTGCATAATGGGAAAATACTCTGAAAGTATCCTTGAAATGTGAATGCAAACAGAATAAAACAAGTTTTGTGTAAATCCGATCATGGATTGCTGAGATATGGGTTTTTTGTGGGGTTTGTTTCCACAAATTTAAGCAGTAGAAGCTGGAGTTATTGTCCTTTACTGTGACCACCTGGATAGTTTTGTTGGCATAACTACAGATGTATACCCCACCAACTTTGTTACTTCATAACAGGAAGATCAAATAAGTTAGAACTGTTCTGTTTTGACGAGGATTTTTCACATTTTTTATTTCATTACAGACTTTGAAATGATGAGGTGCATCTTTTTTATGGAAAACAGTTTTGAAGATGCTTGAAATTCCTCACCGTCCCATTCCAGATAGATTTTGGTTAACTTATTTTTTTATTTAGAAATCATGGGAGCCTTTACAATTAAAAAAAAAATGTTTAATTTAAAAAAATTTTGAGGAAAAGGTGTATGATTCAAGGGAGATTTGGCTGTTGTGTCTAGCACATCCCAAACCACCCTGTTTTCACTCTCACATGTAGTGATGTTTTCTCAATATTTTTCTACCGTTAAACACATTTTATGGAATGATGATGCCAAAGTAACACACGCATGGTTCGTTGGTGGAATATTAGCAACAAAAAAAGAAAATTGTAATTTAAATTTTTACCTCCACCTCAATCAAGTGAAGCCATGTGTGCATGTAAGAAAAAACATTTTCTAACAGAAAAGTATGCTACTAAAATGAATTATCATTTAAATACCACTGTGGATAAATGCCAGCAATAACCTTCTCAAGCTTTCCAATATTTTAATTTATAAACAAAAGCAATCAAGGGCAGGGAGTGGGGTTTCAAAAAAAATCATGATTTTTCAAATTGTTTTTTATTGGATATAACTGTAATTAGGGGGAGAAAAATACTGAAACATGAAATACCTTAGTACATTCAAGAGTGAGAAAGAAACGAGGAGGGTTGTCTTGGATGTGCTAGAAACAACTGCCAAATCTCCCTTAAATTACTCACTTTTTCTTCTGAAAATATTAACAATTTTTTAAAATTATCTTTTTTACCGAAAGGCTCCTCCCATAGTTTTGAAGTGCAAAAAAAAAATTGATGAAAATCAGTCTGGAGTGGGATGATGAGAGGTGGTGAGGTGTACAAAAAAATTTTTTGAACTTTTTTTTCATAAAAGGATGTTCCCCACCCACATCATTTTGAAGGCTGTGGTTAAAAGAAAAAGAAAAAAAACCCATCAAAATGGAGTAATTCCAACTTATTTAGTCTTCCTGATCCCAAACTCTGTTTTTCGAAACTCTTCTCCCCACCCCCTTGGAAAAAATTTTCCTCACAAATTTCTTCATAATCGTAATCTATGCTATCTGGAAGTTATCTGTATAAAATTTCAGTAAAACATATCCATTTTCCTGAAAATTATGAGGGGAAAAAATTTGGATCGTGTGAATTTTCCAAAACTCCTCTCCCTACCCCCTCGAAAAAATTCTTTCCCATAAGGAAGGTGTTAGGAAGAGCATCCAGCTGTAGAAACATTGCCAGATCAGATTGGAGCCTGGTGCAGCTGCTGATTCTCTAGACCTCAGTCAAACTGTCCAACCCATGCCAACATGGAAAATGGACGTTAAATGATGATGATGATGAAATTCCTATATACTCGGAATCCACAGTATCTAAGTGGTATTTGTTGAAAATTTTGTTAAAAAGTATCCATTTTTCTGGAACTTACTAGGCAACAAAGTCAGGTGGAGGATACACGTATATAGTTATGCCAGTTCTGTTTGTGTGCTTGCTTGCATGTCTGTAATTTAATACAGCCAAACCAGCACATAATGGGAAAATACTCTAAAAGTAAGGTATCCCTGAAATGTGAATACAAACGGAATAAAACAAGTTTCATGTAAATCGGATCACGGATTCCTGAGATGTGTGGTTTATTTGGGTACTTTCATAAATAGCCAAAACAGTGCATAATGAGAAAATACTCTGAAAGTAACATAGCCCTGAAATGGGAAAATTGTTTCCATTAATTTTATGTATACATTATATAACAATTTCTTTTCCATTTTTGTAGAAGTGTGTACATATGCTGTAAATAATCTATAAAACCTTAAACATGAACTTGTAAACCAGACCTATGATGTTACGAACAAATTGAAATATTTAACCGAATCATCATAAAATTAGCTTTCATTTCATTGAAATCAATTTTAATGTTTTATAACCTTAGCTGTCAGTGACCCAACAGGTGATAGGTAGTCTAGTGTTATCTAAAATTTGGCTAAGAAGAGAGGTAGTGTCTAAAACCTTTGAAGGTTTTCTGTGGTTGATATAATTGAGGTAGCTACTGTTTAGTCTTGCACTGATGTGTGTTTGTGTGTGTGTATGTATGTGTATGCAGAGAGAGAGAGAGAGGGAGAGAGTGTGTGAAAGATGGATGGAAGGAACTCTAGACAGTTGCTGTTGTGTAGAGGAAGTTATGGGGGGTGAAACATAAGCGTGATAGAAGGAGGGGAAAAGTGGGAGGGGTTATAGTTGGTTCATGTTAATGTAATTAGAAAAGGAATGAATATCATGACTCTGAGTCCAGTAAGTTTTATCACCCATTTATAGATACTCTTGACTTCAAAGCCATTTGAGAATTTGTAATGAAAGATATTCTATAGGAGAGTATTAATATACTTAGTTTGAACAATATTTCTGTAGAAATTGATCATAGACAAAACATTGAAGCAACTTGCTAATGGCTAAAGCTATCTTGACATTAATTCTTCTTTATTTTGTAGCTTGATGTGATAGTTGCTGATCTGGATGGTGGGAATATCATTGTTCCTGAATGTATCAGCCTTCCCTGTATGATGGATCAACTCTTCAACAGAACACTGAAAGCATTGACAATGGTAAGTTATGGTGGTCACTGTTATTGTCATCAGCCCTAATCTTGCAGACATTCCAGTTGTGGCCATCTCATCACATTTTCAGGAACAACTAATTTAATGAATCCTTCATTATTGAAGACAGCTGGGTGTAATTTTTAAGGAGATGTGACTGTTTTTACTTTCAAGTTGAATGGCCACATAGAAGTCCTCTCTTTAGCTCCACTCATCATCTTTTTCATTTAATGTCTGTTTTCCATGTTGGCATGGTTGGGATGGTTCAACAGGATCCAATGAATCAGTGGATGTTGTGTTGCTCCTATGTCTCAGTTTTGGTATGGTTTCTATAGCTGGATGCTCTTCCTAACATCAACCACTTAACACACTATTATTAGCAGCTTGTTTTGTAACACCAGCACTTGTGAGGTTGCCTAAAGAACCTCCACTACTGATAGAGAAAATAAGAGAGTGGACATGACTTAAGGTCAGGTGAAACAGATTTCTTTTTAGCAGAGGGTGTTAGTCAAGACAGTAACAAACAAGTTGGGGAAGGGACTATTAAAATTGAAAGAGTGATGTTAGGGAGAGAGAGAGTCAGAGAGGATTAATGAGGATAGTAATGTGGGTTAAATAGGAAGAGATTTAGGATTACCTTGATATATATGCTCAGCAACAATTGATTATGGTGAGTTAGCTGTTGTTGAGTAGACAGTTATCTATAACAATATAGCCTTTACACAGGGGGCTAATACCTCAGATAACAACATTGAAAATATTCTGTATTTGGGTCGAGGTGAAATGAAACAGGTTTATAAGGAAGAGTCTAGTCATAGTTACTTTGTTTATATTGTAGGTATGATGTTTAACATTTACGGACTAAGATATGTGGGTGGAGTCTAGTTTAAAGATGGTAAGTAGTTTATTAAAAGAGGTTTGTCTCTCATATGAAGTAATTTGAGTGATACATAAAATGTGTTGACAAAATTGATAAAACTTTGAACAAAATGGCTAGTAGTATTTAGTTACATCATTTTATGTTTTTAGTTCATATCTAGTTCAGGTGTTGATAAAAATATGTACCAGACTGAGTGTACTTTAATTCATTCCTCCACACATTTTGGGAGACTACATTCTGTTTATTCTAGAAATAATTTTTAAGCAAAATTAATGTTACTATTAATGGAAACAAAATAAATTTCTGTTTATTTTTGAGTTCAAATGATCAGAATGTAGCCTTCTGTAGAATTTTTATTATTTTAAGAATGTTCATTGACCATTTCAGCTACTTGGTGGATAATGTCAGTGAGATTCTTAATAACATTCAACACTACCTAATGACCCTTAGGTACCTTTAACTGGGGCCACTCTGTTGCTAACATTCATATAAAAACTTTTACCCTTTCTTCCAACCAGTTGTGGAAGTCATAGGTGTTACCCTGGCTCCTTTGGCTGAGGCATTAAAAAAAAAGAAAGGAAGAAACCAGCAGTAAGAACTTAAAGTGAGGTTAATTATGATAGATGATTGTAAACATATCTTCTGTATCTGTTCTCTGAGAATGTTAAATGGGGAATGAAATATACATGAAACTATTCTTGCTGTCTTGTAGATTATCAAACCAGAACTACTCACAGCAGATGATGCCTTCCCAGCACCACCTAAAAAGCCAAAACCCATGGACAGAAAGGTTTGTATTTTACTATTTATTCTGGTTGAATAAGTTTGCAAATTTAGACATTTTTGTTTTTAGGCAGATAAGAGGTACAGGTGTGACTGTGTGGTAAAACATTTACTTCCCAACCACATGGTTCCAGGACCAATCCCACTGCATGGCACCTTTAGCAGTTGTCTTTTACTATAGTCCTGGGCTAACCAAAGCCTTGTGAATGGATTTGGTTAATGGAAACTGAAAAAAATCCTGTTGTGTATACATGTGCGTGTGTGTGTATCTTTGTCTCCACCACTGCTTGACAACTGGGATTGGTTTATTTATGTCCTTTTAACATATCAGTTCAGCAAAAAGAGACTGATAGAATAAATACCAGACTTAAAAAATAAAATAAGTACAGGGATTGAACTGTTCAACTAAACTCTTTGAAGTGGTGCTCCGTTATGGTCACAGTTGAGTGAATGAAATAAAAGATAATTGACTGGACTGGATTAGTATCAATTACAGATTGATCAAATTATGTTATTTCTTGGTTGTTCATGTGTTGATATGGCACAGCTATGATAATATATTTTAATCTTTTTAATTTTGATACATTTATCATTGTTTTTTATATCATCATTATCATCGTTGTTGTTGTTATCATTATTGTGTTTTTCATCATCTTTGTTATCATCATCATCTTATCTTTGTTGTTGTCATCATCAGCATCATCATTATCATCTTCGTCATCGTCATTGCAGTAATCTGGCAGAATCATTGGTATACTGGAAAAAAGCTTTGCCATATTTGTCCCGACTTTTTACTTTCTGACTTCAATTCCTATTGAGATCAACTTTACCTTTCATCATTTCAGGGTTCATAAAATAAAGTATCAGTCAGGTTTTGCTGGACTTGTGCCAAAATTTGAAACCATCATCATCATTATCATCATTACTACTAGCATACCTGTGTTGTCAAAAATGCCAACAGTTTTATTAATTAGAAAATTACTATAACAAGAGATATTCAGCAACAATACTTTGGACTAAAGATTGTTTGCCAACATAACATGGCAGTCCTGGTTTAGGACGATTGTTGCTGTAATTTAGCCCCAGGAGACATTGTCTCCAGCTGGCTATACAACACGATCTGTGTCCTTATATTTTTTCGAATGGAAATTTGGCAACGCTACCTCTAGCCAAACAATTATTCTGTACTGATGAAGAGAAATAACCCAGAAATCGTGATACACAGATATTGCTTTGAGCTGATTGCGGGTGCTAGGTTCCCTTGTTCGAAAAAATATAAGGACACATTGTGTCGTATAGCCAGCTGGAGATGATGTCTCCTGGGGCTAAATTACAGCAACATTCATCCTAAACCAGGACTGCCATGTTATGCTGGCAAACAATCTTTACTCCAAAGTATTGTTGCTGAATATCTCTTGTTGTGAGATTTACAAATAGTAATTTTCTGATTTATAGATCAGTGACTAGTTGTCACTTTGAAAACTATATATTTTGAATGGGAATTTGGCAGTGTCACCTCTTGCCGAACAAATATTCTGTGCTGATGAAGGGAAATAACCTGGAAATCGTGATACACAGATATTGTTTTGAGCTGAGTGGGGGTGCTAGATTCCCTTGTTTGAAAAAAAAAAGAAAAAAAAATACACAAGGACACAGATTGTGTCATATACCCAGCTGGAGACGATGTCTCCTGGGGCTAAATTACCACAACATTCGTACTAAGCCAAGACTGCCATGTTGTGTTGGCAAACAATCTTTACTCCAAAGTTTTATTAATGATAAAAAATGGCACATCAACACAATGAGAGAAACCATTGATAAATATCAACAATGTAGTAAATATCTGTGTGTGTTTATATATATATATATATATATATTTGTATAATACAAATAATATGTAAGTATATGCATATATACGTACATGTATGTACATGCCTACATCTACATGTATATATAGATGCATATCTGGGTACAGGATGTCAAGAAAACATGGGCAAAAAGAGAAACAGAACATAAACAGAGCACAGAAAACACACAGGCCACATAGAGAACATTTCCTTCATCAGCTGCCACCATTCTAAAATTAAGCATTTATATATATTTAAGAAATTAAAGAAGGAAAATGCACACACTTTACGTAGTTTTAATATAATTTTTGATATATCT
The DNA here is from genome assembly GCF_001194135.2 of Octopus bimaculoides. Lineage (NCBI taxonomy): Eukaryota > Metazoa > Mollusca > Cephalopoda > Octopoda > Octopodidae > Octopus > Octopus bimaculoides. The sequence goes on along the minus strand of NC_068985.1, from coordinate 63,773,288 downwards.
TATATTGTGTTTGTTGACTGGTTTCATTTTCACTAATCATGACATTAAAATTTATTTAAGTACGTATTTAAAAAAAAAATTTTTTGTCCATGTTGTGTGTGAAGTTTATGAATGAATGATTCAACAAGTAGAAAACTCTAAGAAGAGGTAATTGGTTATTATTATTGTGGAGAGGGGGAGATAATTGTTCATCTTTTGGTAGGGGGAGAATATATATATATACACACACACACAAATTCAAAAACTAGAGTAGTTGGGGGAAATATGTACAGTAATGGGTATGTAATTGTGAATTAAAATGTGTATAGAGATCAAAGTTAGTTATACGTGCATATTTAGACGTGTTCTGTATTTTTCAATGAATAAATTTTCTTTATTTTTGTAATGAAATTGTATCTTTGTACTGGTTGGAGGAGAAAACTGTGAAATTTGGTTTGATGTTACCTGCACATCTCTCTATGTGTT
>NC_068985.1:63772062-63772723 GCF_001194135.2 Octopus bimaculoides | reverse complement strand
ATATATATATATATATTTATACTTATACTTACATATAAGAGACAAGGTGTATGTACACCGCTATGCATATGTATATATATATATATATATATATATATATATATATATATATATATATATATACATAATACAGAATGGGACAAGAACACAAAACATCCAGACAGGTGATACAAGAAAGGGACAAAACATTCAAATAGACGATAGAAAGAAAACATGGACAGGTCATTCGGAGTTTTCTTCAGTCGAGATCCAGATTATCCTTGTAATTTCAGCTGGTTATTCTCGATATTGCTCCAATCTGGCCAGCCCCAAGGAAAAACTTAGCTAAGAGCATTTATATAATATTTAAATAATAAGGGTAAAAAATTGATATTAATTTGATTAATATCAATTTTAACCAGTGGCGTAGCATATTGAAAAAATCTGAAAGATTCTGAAAAATTATATTACATACATATAAGAGGGATGACCACTAGGTGGACATCCAATATGCTAAATGTAGACCCTATATGGTCTGACCACTAAGAAAAATTGTTCTCAAGAAAATTCGGCAAACGCCAGAACGTAAGCGCGCTGAGAACAATTTTTTCTTAGTGGTCAGACCATATGCGGTCTACATTTAGCATATTGGATGTCCACCTAGTGGTCATCCCTCTTATAT
>NC_068985.1:63764711-63771921 GCF_001194135.2 Octopus bimaculoides | reverse complement strand
ATATATATATATATATATATATGTGGTCCAGGAGATAGATGGTAAATGTATTTATTTTTCATTCCCATCGAAATTAATCCCTAATAGTGGTTTGGATTTTGGCTACTCCTAGCGTGCTAGGTGTCCTATGATGGTCACCTCTTATGTGTTTAAATGTTCACTGTATATATATATATATATATATATATATATACACACACACACACACACACACACACACACTATAGCCTCAGGCCCACCAAAGCCTTGTGAATGGATTTCGTACACGGAAACTGAAAGAAGACTGGTGTATATTTATGTGTGTGTGTCTGTGTTTGTACCCCCACCATTGCTTGACAACTGATGTTGCTGTGTTTACGTCCCTGTAACTTAGCCATGTGGCAAAACACACTGATAAAATAAGTACTTGGCTTACAAAGGATGAATTCTGGGGTCGATTTCTTTGATCAGCATGGCCACAGTCACATGAATGAAACAAGTAAAACAATAGAAAACCATGCCATTTTAGTCCCGAACAACACCAGGTATCTCTGGTAGTTTATTAGAAGATATAGTCTATTTATCTTATTGAATTTTATTGTTTTATCTCATTTTTCCTATTTAGTATATTTCATTTGTATTTATCTTCTTTTGTTGTATTTTAGCTCATTGTTTCCCATATTTAGTAGATTTCATTTTTTATTTTGTTCCCTTAAATTGAAAAATAGTTATCTCCCCTGTATTTACCTTATATATAATCGTAAAAAACGTACGTTTTAATTTATCATATAAATTTCTTTTGTTTAGATTTAATTAATGCATAAACTAAGTTTTTACCAGATATATCTATACATGTATATATGGGATTTTGTATGTATGTGATGTAAGTATATACATGGAGATAAATACGTATACTTGTTCACATAATGATGATATTTTGAAAACAAAAGTGTTTAATATTTAATTTCATACATATAATTGTGTGTGTATGTCTAACCGGTAAATTCAATTTACGATAAAAATTTGTACTTTTATTTTGATTAAAATACCAGTGTTTTCAGAGCAAAACTTTTAAATGCTGTTCACCTGCTTTGCTGTCTCTGACTGTCACTCACTTCCACTCCATTTCTTGTTTTACCCTTCTTTCCCCAGTGTGACCGATGAGACACACATTGCATTGTATATGTAAGATTATTGCAGCAAGCTGACAGAATCATTAGCACACTGGGTAAAATGCTTAGCAACATTTCACCTGTCTTTACATTCTGTGTTCAAATTCCATCAAGGTTGACTTTGCTTTTCATCCCTTTGGAGGTCGATTAAATAAGTACCAGTTGAACCCTGGGGTCAGTGTAATCAACTTACTCCTCCCCAAAATTGCAGGTCCTGTGTCAAAATTTGAAACCATTATTATTATTATTATTATTAGTAGTAGTAGTAGTAGTAGTAGTAGTAGTAAGGTAGTATGCTGAGCAGACTGGTCGAAATGCTCAGCAGCATTTGGTCTGTCTTTACATTCTGAGTTCAAATTCTGCCAAGGTCGACTTTTCCTCTCATCCTTTCAAGGTGAACAAAATATATACCAGTTGAGCACCGGGTCTTATATAATCCCTCAACCCCAAATTTCAGGCTTTGTTGCTATGGTAGAAGGAATTGTTTTTAGTGTTATGCCTGTTATTTATTATTTCATGTGACACCACTGTAATGTCTTCCCTTTGATCTGCTTGAAAATAACTAAATTTGTAGTTCATAGATTTTATACACATCTAAAATGAAAGAATATGACTAGAAAATATTATCTGTGATTGATCTTTGTATTGTTCTAGGACATTTGACTGATCATTATAATTGTGTTGGATACACAAAACATAAACGTTTGAACTGATTGAAAGTCAGAACTTATTGATCCCTAAAATATATCATCATTGCTGACATAAAAGCGTTTGTCTTCACCAATATTAATTAAATAAAGTAAATTACACCAGTTAATAATTAGTGCTTATTTTATTAACAGGACAAAGAAATCCGTGCTGTTTTCATCCGTCTGTTTGCTGAGTTGTTCACTGGATATCGTTCCTGCCTCACATTGATTCGTATCCATCCAGAACCATTTATAACTTTCCATAAAGTAAGAATTCAACATTGTTCTTGATTTCTTCATTCCCTCACAGTCTGTTAAACACTAATTGTTTCAAATCATTACTTTTCCTAATGTGTAAGTTTCTTCAGAGAAAAAAAAAAGTTTTAAGTTATCTTCACTGCAGACATGTTATTAGCTTGTTAAGTATGAAATTTGTATAAGGTAAACTTTGTATAAGGTAAACTTTGACAGTTGCTCATTTTGCACCATTATTATATTTTGACAATCTTTATTTTTTGTTAGAAGGCTGATACAACTAGTTCTTTATTCTAACTAATTTAGTGCTTTATAAAATATTTATAAGTCATGTTTTGCTATTTTTGTTTAGAGATGGATGATAAGTTGGAAATTCATACAGTTTTGAAATATGAGTTCTTTCTTGGAAATACAGCATCACAGACAGCTTGGAATATTAATGGAGTATTTCATTCTAATATAATAACACAGCAGACAGTATCAAATTGGTTTGCAAAATTTCGTTCTGGTAACTTTGACGTCACAAATGAGCAACGCAGTTGACCAGAAACAAAGGTGAATAATGACGAACTGAAAGCCACTCCTATTTTATTGCAAGACAATGGCAGACCACACATTGCAAAAATGACATTGGTGAAACTACAGGAGTTGGAGTTGGAAGATCTCCATCATCCACCATACTCACCTGATCTTGCCCTCACTGACTACCACTTCTTCCAGCATTTGGTTAAATTTTTGATAGGAAATAAATTTAATTCCAACGATGCTGTAAAACAGGCCTTCCAAGGTTTTATTGACTCTAGATTGCCAGGCTTTTACAGTTCCAAGCTGGACAGGATACCGCTGACATGGCAAAAGTGTATTGATAATATGTGTGCATAGTTTAATGAATAAAACTATTCCTGGTATTTATAAAACATTAGCAAACTTTTTCTTCTTTTCTACAGATTTCATACTTGACGACCTAATAATAATCTTGTCATAAGTTCATTGTTTCTGTTTGTATTTGTTTCAGGCCTATTTTCTTGGACAGCGAGCAATGGTTGATGATGAATTTGCTTGCCGTGTCCTGGATTGTATGAGTTTCAGTACATTTGTGGCTGAACGTGGTCCTCCTTACAGAGTCTGTGATATATTTGATGAGGTTAGTGAAGACTTAAACTTCTCTGAATGCAGCATGAACAAATATAAATGTATAAAGTTTAAATCATGGAAAGAATTGCAGTTTTTGTTATGTGATATTTTATATTACAGTTTAGTGAGGAGCTTTAATAATAATTATTATAAATTAATTCATTCATTGGTTCTTCACAATATTAGGTAGGTTGCATATGAAAACAAGAATGACCTCACTAATATTTAATTTTCTGTATATTTTATTAAACTACATCATTTATATTTATATGTAAAAAAAGTACATATAAATATACATATAAATAATTTAATGGAACAATGTTCATGAGATAACAAAAATAATAGAAATCTTTTGTAATACATCATGCAAGATAATTTTATGAAAATAGATCATGGTTATTGATCAAGGTTATTCATAGGCTGATCAAGCTACTCTCATGGAATGTGACCAAATGAAGTTAATTTTTCAACATAGTCCCTGTTGCTGTCCACAGACTTCTTCCATTTGTGTTGCATTGCTTAGATCCCATTGGTGAAGAAACTTTCATGCTATTGCTTAAAACAGTCATCAGCAGTAGATATGACATCAGCATCACTGTGCTATTGGTTCCTAGCCTAGTGTTTTTTCATGTTGGGGAATAGACGATAGTCAGATAGAGCCAAGTCAAGATAATATGGAAAGTGATCAACCAACTCAAAGCCACAGTCATGCACAGCAGTGATTGAAACTAAGGACTTGTGTGCTTTAACATTGTCCTGATGAAACAAGACCCCTTTCATCAGTTTTCCTGGACATTTGGTCTTAATAGCCTTTCATAACTGCCTCAGCAAATTAGCATAGTACTCTTCATTGATGGTGTGGCCCTTTTGAAGATAGTCAGTAAATACAATGCTTTTTGCATACCCCAAAAGTGAAACCATCACCTTCCCTGAAGATGAAATGACCCTGGCCTTCTTTGAAGAAGGTGAGGAGGTATGTGTCTCTGGCTCAAAGTGATGAAGCCAGCACTCATCATAAATTAGGAGACATTCAAGGAAACCAGCTGGATCTGCTTCAAGCAATGTCAGATTTTCATGTGCTGTGATCAGCCTGGTGCATTTTTGATCAAGTGTTAGAAACCACTACGTAGAAACCTTCATCATGTCAAGTTCATCATGTCAAGTTCATAGGAGATGCTAATAGCATTGGCTATTTGATTTATAGTCAATTCCCTGTCATTCATCAGCATGTAGTGAACACAATCAATATTTTCCTTGGTGGTGGCAGTTGCAGGTTGTCCAGACATTGGGTCATCATCAAAACTCTTTCTTCTTCTAAATTCAGCTGCCCATTTTTAAACTGGAGTGTCATTCTTGAACGTAGCAACCATGTTAGCATGAATGTCCTTGGGAGCTAAAGCCCTTTTCAGCAGATACTTCATAACACCATGATGCCAAATTTTGTCAGTTTTCAAGAGAAGTCGCTACTAGTTACTTTTGAAGTGTTCTGTGAACAGTCAGATATCAGTTTTCCTGGAAAGAAATGCAGTTATTAATAGGAAGAGTTGAAATTAATGCATGCAAGATTTCACAGCTCCAGCATCACTCTTTTGTAGTCTGGCTATGAACTTTTCAGCCTTCCCTCATAAGTAGAAAGAGATAAAACTACTATAAGTAATATGTACATGATCTGACTCTTCAATTCAAGGTTGCTACCTTTTGTCAAACATGACACAAGCCTAGAAGATTACTATTTTTAAATCTCACAACTTGAGATATTCAGCAACATGACACAAGCCTGTTAAGAAAAGTAAAAGAAAGCAAGAGACCAACTCACTAAACAGAGCAACATAGTTTTGTGTGGATTGTTGGGTGGCTCTAGTTTGAGGTTGAATTTGTCAGCTTTTTATAACTGCAAGTGAATTTTTCCAAACTGTCAATCAAGCTATTTGGTAGGAAAACAAACACATTTTCTTTGAAGTTTGGTGCCTGAACCTTAACCAGTTAGCCACTAGCGATTGGCCAAACCATTGAAGCATATGGTAGGTCATGGTCCTATAGCATTATGGTAGGTCATGGTCCTGAACTATTAAGTTCACATCTTAATAGGATTCTTGCTAAAACAGCATTTAGATTGCTAATTAAACAAGACTGGGATTCAGTAAACTGTTTTTCATTTCTGTTATTTCTTTTATAGTCCCCTCTCAACCTAAGGTGACATGGTGGTGGAACAATGTAGCTGACAGGGCCATTAGAGAAAAGAAACAGGCCTGGAAGGACTGGAAGGAAGTGTGGTGATAGCAGGGAACTGTATCAGATAGCCAGAAGGGAAGCTAGGAGACAGGTATACTTAGCTAGAGGGGAAGCAGAAAAGAAGAGGTTTGCTAATGTTCTGCATCATGAGGACCAGAGACTTGAAGTGTTTTGAATTGCAAGACAGTATGTGAGAGAAAATTGTGATGTCATAGGAGAGAAATGTGTCTGCATGGATGATGGTTCACTTACATTTAATGATGCTGCAAAGAAAGAAACTTGGAAACACCACTATGAAAGGCTGCTAAATGAAGAGAATGATTGGGAGAAAGAGAGTCTGCCAAATGTTGACCCAACTGAGGGACCAGCTATCTGAATTGACAATACCTTGGTAAATAAAGCAATTAATGATATGAAGACAGGGAAAGCCCCTTACCCATAAGGAATCATCACTGAGATGCTTAAAATATCTGACAGTGTAGGCTATGGTCTAGTCACCCATATAGTTAACCAATGATGCCTTAGATAGAAATAGTTACAGAGGTGTCAGATTGTTAGATCAGGTGATGAAAGTCACAGAGCGCCTTTATGCTGATGACCTTGCTCTTATAGCTGAATCACTACCTGAACCAGAGAAGAAGTTTGAGGTGTGGAAGCAAGGTCTAGAATCGCAGGGCCTCAGAGTTAACCTAGCAAAAACCAAGATCAGTTGTCAAGCAATGGTAGGATGACAAACAAAGACACACAAACATAAATATATATACATAATATATATTACATGGAAAAATGCGAGCATGAAAGTCATATTTTTTAGATTATAAACCTGGAAAAGTACAGGACTAGTCAGTACACCTGTAAAAGTATAGGACAAGCTATTACTTCAAGTAAAGTAAAGAATAAGAAACTTTTTACTTAAAATATTGCAGCAAAGAATGCTAGTTCTTCTGATTTATCACAGTTCTCATCTTTTAAATTCAATGTACAAAACTGTTCAGCTAATTTGTAAGTTTGTCTAATTAGTCACTTTTTTCTGTATTTAAGGTAGTAAATTAGCCAAATTCTACTTAAATAAGTATAGTGTTATCTGTAAACTATAATAAAATAAGTTTTAATATTCAAATTTTAATTTTAGCTGCAATATTTTAAGTGAAAAGTTTCTTATTCTTTACTTTACTAGAAGTAATAGCTTGTCCTATACTGTTACAGGTGTAATAACTTGCTCTGTACTTTTCCAGGTTTATAATCTTAAGAATATTACTTTTCATGCTCACATTTTTCCTTGTAATCCATAATTTTTCCAGGCATTGCTATTATAAGATAATTAATAATGTGTCAATAATTTAAGATTTTACCTTATAAAATACTGAATGATAATATTTCAATTTTTCCATGTAAGTGATGATAATATTTCAATTTTTTCATGTTAAATTTAAATATAGGTTGTGATTGAACTATTTGATTTTACCCATCCACACCAAATTAATGGCAGGGATTTTTACCATATTGTTGGTTGCACCATGGCTCACTAAAAGTTACAAACAACAAAACCCCAAAACCATTAGTTACCAGGCTCACTTCAAGTAACCTAATTTTTCAATATTAGGAGGTCATAGAAATTCATTCAGCGAAAAAAAAAAAAAGAAATTTCCACTGATTCCAGGATTGGCAGTGGGGAGAAACCCTCCACTTCATTTTTTCCGAACCAAAATAAGGGATTTGCAGCATATTAGGTCAGGTACTTGATTCCAC
>NC_068985.1:63755522-63764185 GCF_001194135.2 Octopus bimaculoides | reverse complement strand
ATAGCCTCGGGCCGACCAAAGCCTTGTGAGTGGATTTGGTAGACGGAAACTGAAAGAAGCCTGTCGTATATATGTATATATATATGTGTGTATATGTTTGTGTGTCTGTGTTTGTCCCCCCAACATCGCTTGACAACCGATGCTGGTGTGTTTACATCCCCATAACTTAGCGGTTCGGCAAAAGAGACCGATAGAATAAGTACTAGGTTTACAAAGAATAAGTCCTGGGGTCGATTTGCTCGACTAAAGGTGGTGCTCCAGCATGGCCACAGTCAAATGACTGAAACAAGTAAAAGAGTAAAGAGAGAGTAAACCCTGTTCTATGTGATACATTCTGCCAGTATCGGAAGTTTGAATGTGTTTAGTTAAAACAATTAAGGAAATAATCTATATGTCGAATTGAATAGATCTGAAATGGATGAAAGGCAAAGTCGACCTTGGTGGAATTTGAATTCAGAATGTAAAGACAGACGAAATACCACTTCTAAAATACAAGATTTTGTCAAAAACATTAAGAATAAAACCTGTTCTATGTGACATATTCTACCAGTAATGGAAGTTTGAAAATGTTTAGTTAAAAAAAATTAATTAAATAATCTGTACGTCAAAGTCGACCCTAGGCGAAATTTGAACTCAAAAACGTAAAGAGAGACGAAATACCATTAAGAATTTTGCCCAGCATGCTAACGTTTCTGCTAGCTCCCTGCCTTAAAAAGTAAACATTCATTTTAGAAATACATTCTTTATCCTTATTGCTGAAGAGTTACTCCCTTACTTCTTTACTTACTGACACAAAATTTCGTAACATTTTACCTCATAACTCTTCTTCTACTAACTTTTGTTCAATGTGACTAGCGATTCTCAATTCCTCATGCATTTTTCTATCATTTAAGCCTAAGAAAAGTATACTTTTAATTTAGAATTAAAAAATTTAGGTTAATTGAAGATGAATATCTGCCTTACTGTTCCCCTTGAGGTCGCAGATATTTTGATGTAACTTTTTTCTACTGAACCAAATCTCAAACTATTTATGCCAAAGTGTAGCTGATAGGTGTCCTCTTTTATTAACAGTTTGCAATTTAGTTGAGAACTGAATTAGTGGTGAAGCTTGGAAGCTGTTGCGATTGTCAAAATGGTGGATTTAAGAATATATTCAACCACTACCACGGCTGAATGATATGTATATATACATACATGATGGGCTTCTTTCAGTTTCCATCTACCAAATCCACTCAAAGGTTTTGATCAGCCTGAAGCTATAGCTGAAGACACTTGCCCAAAGTATCACACAGTGGGACTGAACCTAGATCCATGTGGTTGGGAAGCAAGCTTCTTACAACACAGCCATTCCTGTGCCATAATAATAATAACAACAACAACAACAACAATAATAAAAGCAGGCAGAATCATTAGTATGCTGGGGAAAATACCTAGCAGTATTTTGTCCCTCTTTATGTTCTGAGTTCCAATTCCACTGAGGTCAACTTTGCTTTTCATCCTTTGATAAAATAAGTACCAACTGAGCACTGGAGTCAATGTAATTGACTTACCTGCTCCCTCGAAATTGCTGGCCTTGTACCAACATTTGAAACCATTATTATTATTTTGGTTTGTCACAGATTCAGTGTTATTCCTGGTAGGGATTATGTGGATAGTGGGTTTACTAACTGTAGCCTTAGGTATCCACTCTTTCAAGTGCTTAGGACCCACCTGATAATCCTTGCTGTCCCAAAGAGACAAACTTTTTGTTGGAGCTCTGCTGGGCATTCTATTTCAATCTCCCTCAGTCATTTGTCTGTATCTTCACTAACTCATCCCAGTGCACCAATTATTATAGGCACAATCATTACTGTTTGCATGCTCCAAATTCTTCCTATTCCAAATTATAGGGGATTGTATTTTTTTAGAAAATTACTATTTTTTAATCTCACAACGTGAGATTATTGGTAGGAAGCTTTTTTTGTTTTTCTTCCTCTTTCTTTACAATCATGGAATCAAATGGGCATGATGGGCCATTAAATAAGCAACTTCATTTTTCCTTATCTATGATTGTAATATCTGGTTTATTGTTTTCTAATTTCTTGCCTGTTTGAATTGGAAAGTCCTACAAAATCTTACATTTTTCTGACTCTAGTACTCTTTTGACTCGATGATTGCACCATGTATTTCCAGCTTCAAATTCCCATTTCTGGCACAGTTTCCAGTGTAAAACTTTTACAACCTGGTTCTGCCTCTATTTCTTATATTTTTCCTGTGCCAACTTGGGCCATTCTGCCACTGTCTCATTCCAAGTACCAATGGCTCTACATTTTTCTGATACATTCTCTCCATATATATGTTTTTCTTAAGTTTTTATTGCTTGATCTTGGGCTACTACAATCAGGTTCTCTGTTTCTTTTTTTAATTCCCATTTTTTTAATCCAGCCCAGGATTTTGTTCAACATACATCTTCAGTGACTCTCCAAAATTGACCATGCAGAGGTTTCTCTTTGATTTGTCTGACATGCTCTCTTTGTATTTCATTCTTATCCTTTTCTCCAATTACATGCTTCGTCACCTTTTCTTTATTAACTGCCTTTAGTAGTTTTTCTGTGCTGCTCTAAGTACTCTACAAGGCTTTTTCTTTCCCTCCGTACATGTTCTTCTATTGCTATTAAACCTCTTCCACCCTGGTCTCTCCTGAATTACAGCCGGTTGATATCAGCCTTTGGATAGTGGGCTCCATACATTGCCAACAACTTCCTAGTTTTTTCTGTCAAGTTTCTTTATTTTGTTCGTGATCCATATCTGATTAAAGGTACTATTGAATTTATTGCTTCAATGAGATTTTTGGAATTCAGCTTTGATTGCAGCAATTTTCTGACTCTCCTAGTGTACTCTATACTGGTAATTTGTTTCATTTCTTCATCTTTTATCTCCCAAGTACTTATACCACTGTCTTTTCTTAATCACTCTCTTTGTTTGCCCATTTGGCAATACAATTCTCTGGCTTCTTTCAAATTTTCCTTGATTCATTTTCAATATAGCACACCTTTATATCGCAAATTCCATACTTACGTCATTTGAGAAAATGCAGATCGTATGTACAAGACTTTCAAGTTGTTTCTCATTTTTGGCATAAACCTTTATGTCATCCATGAAAAGTAGATGATTTATCTGACCATTTCCTTTTCCCAATTCGTAAGCAATTTTCACTTTTTGTAGTATGATAGTGAGCGGTATCATTGCCAGTATGAATGGCAATGGAGATAAGCTATCACCTTGGAATATTCTACATCTGATGTTCACTTTTCAGAGTCTTTGTTTTCCTCCAATCAATTCTGTTTTCCAATGTTTCATGCTTTTATTAAGCATTTTCTCCGTGTTTTTTGCTATTCCAAACATGCTCATCGTTTTACTTATCCAACTGCATAGTATCATGTCATATGCTTTTTTGTAATCCTGTCAATCTGTGTCTGCAATTTCTAATTATCATTTTGTCAACTAATAAGTGATCTTTTGTTGCCCTACTTTGTTTCTTGCATCCTTTCTTTTCTTCTGGAAGTAGATTGTTACTTTCCTGATGGTTGTATAACTCTTCCACCAAGATATCAGTCATAAGCTTCCATATTAGTGGTAGACAGGTTACAGATTGAAAATTTGGTGCCAAGTTCCCTTTCAAGGGATCCTTGAGGCATAGCAGCTTTCATTCATTCGTTATCCAGGCAAGAATGTGACCTTGTTGCAGGCAGTCATCCAGTTGCACAGCTGTTCTTTCATGCAACTGTGTAAAATTCTTCAGCCAATAGCCATGTACTCCATCCAGGCCTGGTCTTCTCTAATTTGCTATTTTTTAAAACTTCTGTCTCACTGGCTTCCTTTTGTTTTGGTACAGTTGCAAATTGTCTTTCCACCTTTGTCAGTCACTCCACACCTTCATGTCTCACCCTTCCCCCAAATTCTTTACTTTCTTCTACATCTGGAATCAGTTCCTGATGTTGGCTTCCCTCTATTTCCTCAAATAGATACCTTCTATTTGATTGGCTGAGTCTATACTGTTTGAAACCTTTGCATCTTGCATCATATCTTTTTAATTTGTCCTTTAATGCTGTCACTTTTTTGTGTCAATTCTTCATGTACTGTTTGTTTTCTCATTTCTTCTAACCTGTACTGTCCATTCAATTTTCTGATTACTGCCTTATTCTTGAGCTTTCCTCTCATTATCCTATTCAATTGTCACAGTTCTTTCCATGTTTTTTCCAGCTTCATTTGTATTCTCATCCTCCAGGTTGGTTCTTTCTTTTCATTTGCTTTTATATCTTCAGTTTTTCGCTTGTAGCCTACTATGTTAGCTACAACATGAGCAGCAATGGTTAACTGGTTTGTTTCACTGATGTTTTCTGTTTTAATGAAGCTTAAAATGTCATTTACTTTGCCTGTGGCTTTCCTCACTTGTTTTCTGTCCATATATCTTATATTTGGTAGTACTTCATTGATCCCATCAGTCATTTTACCTCTCAACATTTCTAAAATCTCTTCATCATTCAAGTCTTGTTCAGTACTTACTGTCACTTGTCCATGTAGATCGTCTTCATTAGTTACTTTATTAGTATTCTCTGGTACTCTGTGGTTTCCATCTGTTTCATGTTTTTCATCTCTTTATTATTATTATTATTATTATTATTATTATTATTATTATTATTATTATTATTATTATCGGCGCGTAAAAAGCACCCACTACACTCTCAGAGTGGTTGGCGTTAGGAAGGGCATCCAGCTGTAGAAACTCTACCAGATCAGATTGGAGTCTGGTGCAGCCATCTGGCTCATCAGTCCCCAGTCAAATTGTCCAACCCATGCTAGCATGGAAAGCAGATGTTAAATAATGATTATTATTATTATTATTATTATTATTATTATTATTATTATTATTATTATTATTATTATCATTTTTACTTTTAATCTGCATGTTTGTTACAGTCACTTGCCAAAACACACCCAGTGTCTTGGGGCAAGTGAAAGAGAAGAGATGTTACAGTATGACTGGAAGCTTGAGGAGGGGATGTAGTGAAATGTCTTCATGTAATATAACACAGATATTTAAATGAATAGGGCTTTTTCTAAGGATGTGGGCAGTACTTGTCAGCACAATCTTTTGGATTTCTCTGAGACATGGTTCTCCTGGGATCTTATCTAGATGTTTCTCACATCCATTTTTTTATCATACCTAGGGCACCTACAATAACAGGAACAGTTCTCGCTTTAAGATGCCACATCTTTTGTATTTCAGTTTCCAGGTCCTTATATTTACTTAGTTTGTCAAATTCCTTGACAGATATATTTCTGTCAGTGGGAACACTTACATCTATTAGTGTGCAAGTCTTTTCTTCTCTGTCTTTAATAATTATGCCTGGTTGATTATCCTGGATTGTTCTGTCAGTGTTGGCTGGAAAATCTCAGAGGGTAGTGGAATTTTTACCTTCAACAACTGGCTCAAGATGATGTCCATACCAGTAAGCAGGAGTGCTGATTTTGTAGTGTTTACATATTTTCCAATGTAAATACTGTCCTACCCTGCCATGGTGATTTTTATATTCGTTTGGTGTCAGAACAGGACATCCTGAGACGAGATGGTCTATTGTTTTGTGAAACGTCTCACAGAATCTGCATTTAGGGTCACAGCCTGATTCTTCTTCTTCTTCTTCTTCTTCTTCTTCTTCTTCTTCTTCTTCTTCTTCTTCTTCTTCTTCTTCTTCTTCTTCTTCTTCTTCTTCTTCTTCTTCTTCTTCTTCTTCTTCTTCTTCTTCTTCTTCTTCTTCTTCTTCTTCTTCTTCTTCTTCTTCTTCTTCTTCACATCTCAGCTCTATCCCACAGCTTAGAGATGCAACACTTTTCTCAACACATGGGCTGCTCCAAGTATTGCTGCCAACTGAATACTTCCAATGAAGTTTGGTATTTGCAGCTTTTAATGCCAAAATATTGCTCTTTTTCAGATGATCTCAAGTACACTGATCACAATAGGTGCCACTCTCATTTTTGAGGCTCTCTGAATTCTTTTCACTTCCAGTCCTAGGTCTTGGTACTTCCCAACTTTCTTGTCATTTTGTCTTCAGAATATTCTGAAATGCATGTCCATTCTTTAGACTCCTTTAGTAGGAGAGTGTTATCTGTTTGGTTATATTGCAGCTTTTTGTCTGTGTACATTGGTATATTCCATTTGAATTTCATCCAACCATTTCATCATACCACTTGTGGGAACATTCTAGTTCATACTTCTTGCATGACTCCCAGTGTATTCACACTTCTATTTTGTCATGGCATTTTTGTACTTCTTTTGTACTAGTTTTGAGCATCCATTAATTATATGTCTGATTGTCTCAGATGATTTTTCGCATAGTCTACAGAAAAGTGATACTGCTGTCTTATCAATGCTACACTTGATTTCATTCTTAAAGCTTGTTCTTGAGCAATAAGAATCAGTCCTTCCATCTTCTTTAAAAAGCCATATCATAACCTTCTCCAGGGTTCTTCATCAGCTTCATCCAGTGTTTGTTTGAAAAAGTTTTCTATGTAGGACCTATCTTTCCAATTGATGAGATATTTTCTCTATTAGTCCTCATATTGTAACTCCTGGAGGGTCTCACCTTTGTCACTGATCACCTCACTCAGTGCAGCCTGCAGCATTGTTTCATCATTATTCCTCAGACAGGAGGCATGCAAGGACTTGATCTCCTACACAACACTATCTTCTTTTCCAACCAATCCTCTTCCCTAGGTTAGGAAAGCCTTGCTATGTTAATTCTAGCATGAAGGTACTCATGCATAGCCATTACCTTCCTATCCATGTCGATCAGTTCTTCCTCTGTCCAGTCCACAACTCTTGCATAGTAATGTATCACACCTACAATCCACGTTTTGATGTCTCTAATCTGGTTCCTTCCATTCAGCTTGGATCTACATAGCATTTTAACTCTTCTGGTTTATATTATTATTAGTAGTAGTAGTGATGTTGGTGTTATTATTATTAAGGTGGCAAGTTGGCAGTAATTGTTAGCATGCTGGACAAAATGCTTAGAGGTATTTCGCCTGTTGCTATGGTCTGAGTTCAAATTCCATCGAAGTTGACTTTACTTTTCATCCTTTTGGGGGTCGATAAATTAAGTACCAGTTATGCACTGGGGTTGATATAATCGATTAGCTGCTTCCCCTAAAATTTCAGGCTTTGTGCCTTTAGTAGAAAGGATTGTTATTATTTTTTTTTAATAATTCTGTTGACTTTTGGTGTTCATTTCTGTAGGTTTATGCGACAATGCAGGACCAATTAAAGGAAGAACGTTCAAGCACAAATGATGAGAAAATGATGGCGCATATTAAGGAAATTGCTCAACAATTATACCTGAATGTAAGTTATGTTTGTTGGCATTTATTTCAAGGCTGACTATTCTAGTAGAATCAGATTTGCAAGTTGTACAATCAAAATGCTTTTGTGTTACAGGAGTTATGAGACAGTCACTGGCTGTGTAAGAAGCCAATGGCACTAATAGGCATGGATCACATGATTAGCTTGGGTACTAGTGTGAGATGTAGTGACACGACTAAAACAGAAAAGCAAAAAAAAAAAAAAGTAAATAAAATTCATGAGATACATCCGTGTGTCTTGAGCAGAGGTGAAGATGTTGCTTGGTGGTACAACATGGAGCACAAAGATAGCTGTAGGTGGAATGAAAGGAAGACGTCTAGGTTTGTCTAAAGTAGTGTTGGTGACAATAAGGCCCAGATCAGGTCTGATCCAGTAGACCTATGGTTAGTGTTTTAGCCATGACTATCCCTTCTTGACTGTATTCTGAACAATGTGTCCATTTTTTTAAGATGGTGGAAAATACCTTAAAGGGAATTTGGCTACTATTTCTACCATACAGTAGAGAGTTTCTTTTGAACCAAAAGTAAAATTGATTTTTTTATATGATTTAGTCAGCTGGTGGGGCAGTGATTTGGATTTTTAAGGTCTTCCAAGAACATTGGGTATCTGCTCATTCCATTGGTAGACAGCTCATCTCCCACTAACTTCTGTCTCTTACTTGTGGCTTCACAAACTGTTTGGCTATAGAATACTCAGGGAGACTTGCCCCACACATGGAGAAATTAGATGTCAAAAAGATAATGGAATGATGAGAGATAACCAGTAATATATTGGTGTCAGTTATCAATTTCTTTCCAAAATGGCCATGATTCTGTAAATAGGATCATATTTCTTGATAACTCATTTATTTAATCAACCAAACCTTACTCTCAAAATTGCTGGCTTTGTATCTAATTTAGAAATTATAGAGGGCAGTAGATTGGCGAACTCATTAAAGCATTGGACAACAGTTTTGGGCTATTTATTTGATGCTCTTTTATACCTCTGAGTGGAGGCACAATGGCCCAGTGGTTAGGGAAGCGGACTCATGGTTATAGGATCGCGGTTTCAATTCCAAGACCGGGCGTTGTGAGTGTTTATTGAGCGAAAACACCTAAAATTCCACAAGGCTCCGGCAGGGAATGGTGGCGAACCCTGCTGTACTCTTTCACCACAACTTTCTCTTACTCTTTCTTCCTGTTTCTGTTGTACCTGTATTTCAAAGGGCCAGCCTTGTCACACTCTGTGTCATGCTGAATCTCCCCGAGAACTACATTAAGGGTAC
>NC_068985.1:63751515-63755281 GCF_001194135.2 Octopus bimaculoides | reverse complement strand
AAAATACACTGTGCATGACCTTGCAGGTGGGGCCCAGTTTTCTTCAGGTCAAGTAGCTCATCCCACTGAAAAGGTTTGTTTAAGGATGATGAATGAATCACCCATGTTTCCAGAGGGGAATTATTCAAACACCAAAGAATTTCTCTTAAAACATGGCTTTTATGCTCAACCACTACTTCTGTTCATAATCAGAGATGCACATATTGTCAGCCATTTAGGGACCTGCTCAGTTAGTTAAGGTCAAGCAACTGACAAGCAAATCTGTAGTATTGAGCAGAATATTTGCTGTAGCCCATCTTTTATACATAAGACAAAACATACATAACACTTCCAATCAGTTAAGATTAAAAGCCATGAGAGCTACTGCCTGGTACTGCATCAGAGCATTTATTATTATTATTATTATTATTATTATTGAGTGTATTATTATTTACATTGTTGTTTGTTTTATATGAGCTGTTCCAAGTCTCATCCACAGAACAGCAAGTTGGATGTTTTACTATGGATGATATAGCATTGATATATTGTAGAGGAAGGAGATCAGAATCAGAAAACTAAGATTCTGTTGAATTTACAATATTTTTGTTTTAAAAGAGTTTTAAGAGAATTGGATATTTTCAAGTTGACAATGTGAGCAGTATTCATGAAAAGAATTTTTTGTTGTTCTAGTATTTTTAGGTTTCCTGATATTTGGTCATAGTATTTAAGAGTGTTATCCCTAAAGCTCCAGTAATCACAAGTAGAGTTTTTATTCTTAGATGCCACATTTTTGTGATCTCTATTTCAAGGTCCTCATATTTACTTATAAATACATATTGAGATAAAGAAGTGCAACAGCAAGGTTGCTTATGAAACTCTCAAAATCCTAACAGAAACAAAGAAACACACCACTGATATCAATGGGGACAAAACAAGCCTCACAAATGAGAGTGATGTCATCAAAAGATGGTCTAAGTATTGCAAAGACATTTACAATCACAAACTAAAACATGACAGCAATATCCTAGACACTTCTAATAACAACAGTAAGAACGTGGGGACACTCCAATTATCCAGGAAGAAGTTGAAAAAGTAGACTGCATGCTCAAAGATGGGAAATTCTTCGGAATGAATTACATCAGAGGTTCAAAAACATTGCACTAACAATCACCAGTCAGAAGATATGGGAAATGAAGTCATGGCCAAAGGAATGGACCCAATCACTAATGATACCCATTCCCAAGAAAGGCAACTTAAGATTCTGCTAGAATTATAGAACATTCAGCCTAATTAGCCACACTAACAAAGTATTACAAAGAGTTTTGCTAAACAGATTTAAGAGTAAGGCAGAAATCCTTGCAGAACAGGCAGGATTTAGACTCATAAAAGAGTACTGTGAAGCAGATGTTTAATATTTGTCTGTTCACTGAGAAACATCTGCAACACCAAGATCCTGGTTAATAGTAACAACCAAAACACAGCAATCCACCTCATGCTGAATGGAAAGAGACTTAATGAAGTGAACCTTCAAGAACCTAGGATCCACTGACCAAGAATGACAGATCTAAAAGGACTCAGTTTAGTTTCTGCTGTTATGACAAAGCCGAATACCATATGGAAAATCAATTCCTTTAGTTTTCCAACAAGACTCAGAATGTACACTTCAATCCTTCTGTATGAGTGTGTGTGCAAGCTGGACTGTTACAGCAGACATGGAGTGAAGAATCCAGGCATTTTAGCTCAAGTGCTTCAGAAGGCTGCTACACATCTCATGCACAAAACACACAGCTTTATCATGCAGCAAGTCAACAAATATGCTGGCAGACAGGAACTACTTACTCCTTGCACAGGTAAAAAGATGAAAGCTTGCCTGGTACAATTATGTATACTGCCATAAATCCCTGTCCAAAACCATTCTTCAGGGCATGGTAAAAGGAACGGTGAAAGAGAGGCAGACAGAGAAAATTGTGGTTTGACAACATCAAGAGCTGGACAGGTCACAACACAGTGAACCTGCTACACATGACAGAGAACAAAGACAATGTCTGATTATGAAAGCATCCAGAGTGTCACTCCAATAACTGGCTGCGTCAGTTAAAGGATCTTGATGATATATTTGCTTAACATTTTCCTTCAAATGTTTTTACAGAAGTGCTGCAACTTGCTGGGATTGATGTATCTATGCACAGACATGTTTTGTCAATGCGATTTTTTTACCACAATATCTGGTCTATTGACATGCTCAGTTTGAATACTAAAGTTCCAGAGAACGTAATATCTTTAGTTTCTACTACTTTGGCAGGCTTACATTCCCATCAATTCTTCTCTTATGGGAGTACAAACTTATGGCATATGATTCAGTGCAAATACTATGTCATGTCTATCATGGCAATTGATATATTCATTTGAGGCTAACATAGAGCATCCAGAGATGAAGTGGTTAACTACTTCTCTGGTTGTACCACAAAAGTGGCAGGTAAGATCAGCACTGTTTTTTAGAATGCTTGCTTGGTAGTTTTTGGTGGGCAAACACTGATTCTGAGCTGCTAAAATGAAGCCAGAAGTTAGGAATTTTATTGTTCCAAGATGATTTTCATTTCTTGGATTTTCTCATTGCAGTCAGTGATCAACAGGGATATCTTTCCATATTTGTTCTTTAATATATTCAGCCTCTGACTTGTTTATGAATTCAGAGAGCACCACAATTATGTTCTTTTGGGTGTGATTGTATTGATTCCCAAAACTTCTGTACTTACCCCTAGGTTGGTAGGTAGATAGGTAGGTGTGGTTTCAACAGTTACATTAGCTTTTGCAATTTTCCAATAAAATCTTTCAGAATTGTTGTAGAGCATCTTGTTATCTTTGAAAATGTTTGATCTCTTTTTTAGCTTCTTCACCTATGCTGCTTTGATTTGGATAATTTGCTTGAGCATGCAGACATTTCTCTTTCATAACCAAGAAAACATTAAGCATTTCAGCCTGCATTTGTATTGCATAAAAATTCTGAACGCTCTTCAGAACTGATAACAATTACAGAAAATGAACTGTTGAAATATTCACAAGCTACACAACTATGAAAGCTGTAAAGCACAGCTGATACTTTAACAAATGCTGAACACCGCGAATAACTGAATTCATATGCTGTTTAGTATAAAAAAAAACAGTGATGTATGCATTCATTTTTTGAAACAGTTTTTCTCAAAAGCTATCATCACTTCCATAATTGAAAGAAATAGCAGCTCTTGTATTAACCTTCTCAACTAGCTCTCTCAAAGAGCAAACTACAACAAAAACATGTTTTAAATCTTAATACTTTCTTCTATTCTGTCCACTCATTTCTATTCTTGTTGACTTCTATTGAATCTATTTATAGCCTTGAGATACATATCCTCTATGAATCTGTATTCTTATATTCTTATACTTGTTTCAGTCATTTGACTGTAGCCATGCTGGAGCACTGACCTTTGTCAAACAAATTGACCTCAGGACTTTGTAAGCCTAGTACTTATTCTATTGGTCTCTTTTGCCAAATCACTAAGTTATATATATATATATATATATATATATACGAAATCTTTCGAGCGGGATCGTTGCCAGTGCCCCTGGACTGGCTCATGTGCGGGCGACACATGAAATCTTTCGAGCAGGATCGTTGCCAGTGCCCCTGGACTGGCTCTTGTGTAGGTGACACATGAAATGTTTCGAGCGGGATCGTTGCCAGTGCCCATAGACTGGCTCATGTGCGGGAGACACATGAAATCTTTCGAGCGGGATCGATGCCATTGCC
>NC_068985.1:63745133-63751156 GCF_001194135.2 Octopus bimaculoides | reverse complement strand
AAAAGACACGATTTCGAGCGTGGCCGTTTTCGTGCGGGTGACACGTAAAAGCACCCACTACATTCTCTGAGTGGTTGGCGTTAGGAAGGGCATCCAGCTGTAGAAACTCTGCCAAATTAGATTGGAGCCTGGTGTAGCCATCTGGTTGCACCAGTCCTCAGTCAAATCGTCCAACCCATGCTAGCATGGAAGGCGGACGTTAAACGATGATAATGATGATGATGATACATACATACAACGGGCTTCTTTCAGTTTCCATCTACCAGATCCACTCACAAGGCTTTGGTCAGCCTGAGACTATAGTAGAAGATACTTGCCCAATGTGTCACACAGTGGGACTGAACTGTTAAACTATGTGATTGGGAAGCAAGCTTCTTACCACACAGCCACACCTGCACCTATGTCTGCCAATCTGTTTTTTTTTCTATCTTATTCTGTCTCCTCTTCTCTCATTACTTATGATTACATTCAACACAATTCATAAGAATTATTATTTACACCCACCTACATCTATATAACTAAACAGCTACATGTTTACAAATAGCACTATACAGATCAAACAAAAAAGCACTTTAAGTTGTTGAGATGCATGAAGCTGAGTCATGTAATATATTGTTAGAAACTCATACAATGCCATGCAATATTATCATGTAACAATAAAAACAATAATAATAATCTTAGATAAAGCAGAAAGTAAAATGTGTTTGCCTACCTCTCAGGGACTGCACATGTTTGGATCACTATTAAAGCACACCCTTCATGATAAGGACCACATGCAAGTATATTGGAAATACCTAATAAAGAAGATAGATACCAGATCAGTTGTCACCTGGTAAAAAATGGATTGCATCTCTCAAAGTCAAACCAATCTGGAGTTGAAAAGTGTTATGATGGTTTGATCCCTTCCCAAAACACTGGCATGAAGGCTCCCATTCACAGGATAACTCTGAAGGCTCTTCATCTGGTACTACTAAAACCAGAGTAAAATGGACTAGGGAAAAAAACAAGGATGATCTAGAGGCCTATTATACTGCAATGTACTTTCCCACAAGTGAATCAAATATAGAATATGCATCTTTAAACTGGAGGGAGAAAAACCCTACCAATAGACCAATCAGAGTAATGAATTAGCTAATGTTCACATCACAAAGGAAAAATTGTTGACTGACCTGGATATCCATCAGATTGAGTTACATATACAGACCAATAGTTATACAAATACGAATGCAAATAATGATACAAAACATCTCTCCACTATGGAAGTAGAATCTTGTATAACAAATATCCAAAATAACATACTCAATGAAATTGCCTCTGACGTTGATGTAATTGTGAGTGGTTGCGGTAGAAGTGGAAACAGACACTGAACCTGACAATCTAAAAACAAATATTCTATCAGAGTGGCTGAAAGTCAAACACATCAAACTGAGATATCACAATGATCTTCTCAAAGTGATAGATTAATAGGCAAGGTAAATGCAGTCGTAAGATTCACCTTGAATTAGAATAAATCAGATCTCACCTTGCAGTATAACCTATTTTATAACACAGTTTCCATGAACACTGCACTGTGTGGTGTTTAAGGGAAGAGAAAGATTCAGCATATAAACAGGAAATGAGCATGACAAGAAAGCATTAGAAATAAGATTAGTGTACTCAAATCTGATTTTGAAATACTCAAGATCATGAAGAGTCAAATAAATGTCAAGATATCAAAAATAAAGAAGCTGAAAGGAAATATGCAAAATCAATAAAGCAATTATTTGCTCGACTTTGCTTTTCATCCTTTTGGGATCAATAAGCACCAGTTGAGTACTGGATTCAATGTAATCGATTTACACCCTTCCCCTAAATTGCTGGCCTTGTACCAAAATTTGAAATTATTATTATCATTATTGTTATTTTTATTAAGGCAGCGAGCTGGTAGAATTGTTAGCATGCCAGATGAAATGCTTTGTGATATTTCACTCACCTTTATGTTCTGAGTTCAAATTCCACCGAGATTGACTTTGCCTTTCATCCTTTTGGGGTCAATAAAGTAAGTACCAGTTGAGTAATGGGGTCGATGTAATTGAATTTCCCCCTTCACCAAATTTCAAGCCTTGTGCCTATAGTAGAAAGGATTATTATTATTAAGGTGGTGAGCTGGCAGAAACATTACTGCTCTTGATAAAATGCTTAGTGGCATTTCTGAGTTCCAGTTTTGACTAGGCTGATTTTGACCTTCATCATTTTGGAGGTCAATGAAATAAGTACCAGTAGAGCACAGAAGTCAATGTAATTGTCCAGCCCCTCTCCCAAAATTTAAGGCTTTGTGCTTATAGTAGAAAGGGTTATTATTGTTGTTGTTGTTATCAAAGTAGTGAGCTGGTAGAATTGTTAGCACACTGGACAAAATGCTTAGTGGCAATTTGTCTGTCTTTACTTTCTGGGTTAATTCTGTTGAGATCGATTTTGCTTTTCATCCTTTCAGGGTTGATGAAATAAGTACCAGATGAGCTCTGGGATCAATGTAATCAGCTAGCTCCTTACCTGCCAAATTTGGACAAAGGATTATTATTATGATTTATACAAAAATAGAAACCTTGTTGCTTAAATATTTTAAATGCTATATTTTAATTGACCAAAAATATAAATTTCCCCAGGAAAACCCCAACTCGCAGCCATACGTGCCTAAATTTCCCAAACCAACAGAAGGTGCCTATTCACGGATACACCAAATGCCCTTTCCAAAGCTAGATGGTTCCATCATTCTGAATATAATTCAAGAAGGAGTGGCTAAGCACAATCTTAATAACAAGTAAGTAATATTTTTTTCTATTCCAACTAATTTATAAAATCAAACCAATTACAAAGACTTCAGTCATCTTTTATATTTTATTAGCGTTTTGGAAAAAAAAAAAAAAAAATCTACTCTTAAGAAGGTGAAATAACAAGACATGTAGATATATTGATGTTTGTCATCTCACTAAGCTTTTTTAACTTTCTGCAAGGTTGAGCAATGCGCATAGCCTATGAACAGGCTCTCACAGACTGGTGATGTCAGTGTCATTAATGTTTCTGCTGAACCATTGATATGAGTGCTATTTGTGTTTGCTTGCAATTGAGAGAGATAATATTAGCATGGCCCTTATTATTGGAAGGTACTTTTGAGATCCTTGTATAGTGTTACAGTCTCTCTTTTATGTGTGTGTGCGTACATATTTTTAATTATTTTTAGAAATTGTTTTTGTTAAATGTTTGCTTTGTAGTATCTAGTTTAACATATTTCCTCCTAACAAATAATTTTATTTCTTTAATGAATTCCAGTTTTTTTTCTTTTGTATTGTCACTGAGCATGTCTAACCTATTTACTAATACTTTACCATTTCTTACATACTTTTATTTCTATAATGTCTTCATACCAACCTACTAGTTTCACAGGATCAAAGGTGCAGAGTAATGGAAGTTATTCATTCCATTCGCCATCCACTTCAATAAACCTAGAAATGTAGAAAGTATTGTCATTTTGATTGATATCCTCCAATATATGACTTGTTGGAAAGACAAATGGTAAAATTGTCCTTGGTGGGATTTGAACTACCACAATTAACTTTATTGAGTCTGTTAATCCAACAAAACAGATAACATTGCTAAACATGATAACTAGTTTTCCTCCATTTTCTCAGTTATTTCTTGGGTAATTTAAGGGACATTTTTAATAATTTCTTAAACTATCACCTGATAGTATATGATGTTCAGAGATACACTGTTAAGGGAGCTCAGAGTGATTGCTTTTGTAGATTTAACCCATAACCTAATAATATAATTAATGTCAAGGGAATTCTTAATGAATTAATTCATAATAACAGTAATGATGATCATTAGATTAAGCTTCATTAATTCTAATTTTCTAATTTAGGAAGTGTTTTTTTTAATTACTCTGACAGTCCCAACATCTTTCTTTCCCCTAACCATTCCTGTTGATGAAATCTTTTGTTCCCATACTCCCATTATTTAGTGATTGGTTATGTGAAATATGTTTTGGTAATTTATATGCTATTTCTGTTTTGCATTCTAGAAATGCTGCTAATTCCACAATTTTGTATACTATATCTACACAGATTTGGCATTTTAAAGTAATCTTCTTTGCTGAGATTACACTAGCTATCACCTGTGAATGAGTTTGGCTTGATAACTATTACCATGCTTTTGCTAATTGTTTTAGAGGTTTATTTAGTCATGAATAGATAAAGACAGATATCCTCTCAACACCTCTATCCTTTGAGCCAGTGGGATCATCTAGGATCTACAGCTGGAGAGCAAGAGAGCTTCACTAGTTGGCTTTTCAGTTGAGTAAAATGAAGAAATGTAAAATGAAGTACCTTACTTAAGGAGACAACATGCCACCTGATCCAAGAATTGAACCCATGGCATTATGATCATGAACAGAACACCTTAACCACTTGACAGCTATTGTGGCAAGAGTCATTGGCACTACTGGGGGATTGGAAGAATGCACTAGCCAAACTCTTATAAAGAGTAGCATATTGGTTGAGACAAGGTGTAAGTAGAGGTCATTGAGTCAGTGTGTTAGTTCTCCATTGAACTTGCACCGGACCCGGTGTGTTAGTGTAAACTGAACTTGCACTGAACCCATAGTTTGTCATAATGGTAGTTGTTTGAATTACTGTGTGTTGGTCCCATCACTAGAATGTGATAGGGGTTTTATTCTCCTGCACACGATATATTGGATGCAACTGTGCAGTGTTAACTAACTACAGGAGAGGTATTTTTGAAGTTAAAAAATTGCACTAAAGTCCGTTCAAGCAAACTAACAAGAGTGCTTAGTACAACAAAAACAAGAGTGCCGTGTGCAACGAACAATACTACCTAAGAGCCAAGCAACAATCAAGATATAAAAGTGGCAACAAGATATTCAAGGCTTGCATCAGATGTTAAAATTTTTTTTTGGTACAAAATCAAAGAAAAAAATCTTTAACATGGAAGACTTATTGGTTTGCATGGTGCAGTTGCAACAGCAGCTACAACAGCAACAACAACAATACCAACAGTTACTGGAAGTAATGTTGAAGAAATTTGAAAATACTTCAGGTTTGTTCTCATCAGACAGTGTGACTAACTCATTTGGAGAATTTATCTATAACCCAGAAGGTACTACTTATTCTGCTTATTTTAGAAGATACAAAGAAATCTTCAAAGATGAATGTAAAAATTGGAATGATGATAAGGTGCTGAACACAAAAAATACTATAATCATATTTTGCCGAAGAAACCAGGTGAGATTTGTTTCAATGAAACAATTAATTTGTTATTGAAAATTTTCAGTGAAAGAACTTACCTATTCAATATTCATTGGCAGTGTTTAAATTTAATTAAAAAATATGATGAAGATTTCATCACTTATGCTGGGGTTGTTAACAGAGAGTGTGAAAAATTCAAATTAAATGAATTAACCCTGGATTTATTCAAATGTCTAATTTTTGTTCAAAGGTTAAATGCAAGAAAAGATGCTGATTTATGTTCCCGTATATTAGCAGAATTAGAACAGGCCCAAAAATTAACTCTACAGGCTGTGGCTGAAGAATGCCAGAGGATTATAAATTTAAGATAACGTAGATAAAATATGAGGAAAAAGTTTGCTGTCAGATACATGTGTGTTAACCTGAAATGGATAAGAAAAAGGAAAAATGAACGTCAAGACCAAATCCATGTTATGGGTGTGAAGGTTTATATTTTAGAAGTAATTGTCCTTTTAAAAATCATAAAGTTTTGAGTGTGGAAAAATTGAACATAAAAGCTCATATTATATAGCGAAACAAAAGAAGGGGTCAAAAAAAAAAAAGAAAAGATGCTAGAAAGAATGTATTGTTAACAAAAATTCTAAGCGAGGCTCAGAAGAGAAAATTTGTGTCCATAAAAATGAATAATGTGAATATCATGTTACAGTTGGACACAAGCAGTGATATCATGATAATTAAGACAGATACATGGAGAAAAATAGGGAAATCTAGATTAAAGGA
>NC_068985.1:63740211-63744934 GCF_001194135.2 Octopus bimaculoides | reverse complement strand
TAAGGTGTTGGAAGATTTGAAAAAAGAATTAAAATATAAAAATATAATTTTCAACAGAGAGAATTTATCAAAATAGAAAACAAATGAAGTTTGAATTTTAAAAATAATAGGATCGACCACTCACGACTAGCTAGCGCGGACTTTCGAGTAATAGATAGATAGATAGAGAGAGAGAGACAGACAGACATATAGCTCCCTCCGGCCAGTCATGGTATTAGCTGTCAGTAGCCAAAGAATCGACAGGCCAGCAACAGGCAGGCAGACAGACAGATACTTCACTAGCAGTGAGCACTTTCACTTCTGACAGCTAATAGCATGATAGTGCCCATAATTATATATGTATGTATGCACACGCACACACACACACACACACACACACATGTGTGTGTGTGTGTGGATGCACCATCATATATGTTCGTATTTATAACAAAGTTCATGATGTAAATAGGAACGGATTTTGAAACAGCTGTACCCTCTACAAAAATATTAAACTGTATTTTTTTACTGCCCCCCCCATCCCAGTTATGAACAGCTTAGTCTAAAGTGAAACTCAGTGTAAACTAACAACTTTTGATATAATAGATATATTTATCCACTATTTCAGATAATGGTGGCACTATGTGTGGTAAGAAGCTTGCTTCCCAACCACATGGTCCTGGGTTCAGTCCCAATGCATGGAACCTTGGGAAAATGTCTTCTGCTATAGCCTCGGGCTGACCAATGCCTTGTGAGTGGATTTGGTGGATGGAAACTGAAAGAAGCCTGTCACACACACACGCACACACACATATATGCATATATTTATGTATGTTTGTCTTTCTACCATCACTTGACAACTGGTGTGTTTATATCCCCGTAACTTAGCGGCTCAGCAAAAGGGGTTCGATAGAATAAGTACTAGGCTTACAAAGAATAAGTCCTGAGGTCCATTTCTTCCACTAAAACCCTTTATGGTGGTGCTCCTGCATGGTTGCAGTCAAATGACTGAAATAAGTAAAAGAATAAAAGAATATTTTACAACTCTTG
Organism: Octopus bimaculoides; assembly: GCF_001194135.2. Classification (NCBI taxonomy): domain Eukaryota; kingdom Metazoa; phylum Mollusca; class Cephalopoda; order Octopoda; family Octopodidae; genus Octopus; species Octopus bimaculoides. Next base: position 63,743,908 of record NC_068985.1, on the reverse strand, counting down.
CATTATGATAAAACACATAAGAAATATGTACTTTATAATAATGTATTATGTAGTTCTGTAGTTTAATGTTACTTGACATAAAAAAATTTATATATATATACACACACATATATATATATTAGCATAAATCTTTAATTAAATATATTCAATGAGAATATTATATACTGAATTTATATTGAGTGTTCTATTGTATCAAAGTATTAATACTATTAAAGTATTTATGTGTTTAATACAAGTGATTATACATATTTTATACTATATTATTATTAATATCAGGAAATCAATATTAGAAAATTCTTCAGAAAGATATGTGTGTAAAATAATTGTTGTATTGCAGGAGTGGCTGTGTGGTAAGTAGCTTGCTTACCGGCCATATGGTTCCGGGTTCATTCCCACTGCATGGGACCTTGGGCAAGTGTCTTCTACTATAGCCTCAGGCCGACCAATGCCTTGTGAGTGGATTTGGTAGACGGAAACTGAAGGAAGTCCGTTGTATATATGTATTTATATATATGTATGTGTGTGTATATGTTTGTGTGTCTGTGTTTGTCCCCCAACCATCGCTTGACAACCGATGGTGGTGTGTTTATGTTCCCGTAACTTAGCGGTTCAGCAAAAAAGACAGATAGAATAAGTACTAGGCTTACAAAGAATAAGTCCTGGGGTCGATTTGCTCGACTAAAGGCAGTGCTCTAGCATGGCCGCAGTCAAATGACTGAACAAGTAAAAGAGTATATGTAAATATGTATAAGTATAAATATATAATAATCAATATGACAGTTTAAAAGTTTTGAATTAAGTTTTTAAAGCATCTTACGATCATTTCGCAGAAGTGTTGTTCCTATAATGGAATCCTATATTGATAAGCATTTATAGACAACTCTTCTGCTCTTCAGAGATATAAACTTTGAATTTTGTATAATTTATCGAATGGTAATTTTTTAAAATATGGAGTTATATGATAAAATGGTGTTTGTTTGAAATATAAATTAAGAATTAAAAATTACTGCTTTTGATTTTGGTAAGTACACTTTAGTATGAGAGTCTTTAAATCCATATATGCTTCCTTGGTAGGTCTTCTGTAATAATCCATAATAGTTATGTGTAAAATCCATTATATTATCCTGTATTCCAAATATAGTTCATAGACTTAAATAATATAGAAGAATGGAGTCCTATATTGATAAGCATTTATAGATAACTTTTCTGCTCTTCAGAAATATCAAATGTGAAATTTGTATAATTTAACGAATGGTAGTTTTTAAAAAAAATTTGAAGTAATATGGGAAAATGGTGTTTGTTTGAAATATAAATTAAAAATTACTGCTTTTGATTTTGTTAAGTACACTTTAGTATGAGAATCTTTAAGTTCATATATGCCTCCTTGGTAATTCTTCTGTAGTAATTCATAATAATTATGTATAAAATCCATTACATTGTCCTAATATTGACTTCCTGATATTAATAATAATAATATATAAAATATATATATATATTAGCAGAAACACCCATCACTGAGTGGGTTGCAAAAAGCTGCTAAAATTGTACAATGAATATTGAAAGTTATTCACTTAGATTGTATTGAACATATATAGAAGAAATGATTGTTAACTTTCATGTAGATGATAGATTTGTATCCTTCTGGCCAACATATAGGAAATGAATGTCAACTTTCTTGTAGACTATAGAGCTGTTTCTTTCTGGCCAATAGCTTCATGGGTGCATATAAACTTCTGATCTATGATCTCTAGTATGTCAGTCTATAAATGAAGCAAACATCACACACACACTTTGGCTTATGTGTAGTACAAGGTAACTAAATAAAAGTTAGGGCAAAACTAAAAACATATGTACTATAATTTATTGAACCTAAGCATTACAATAAACAAAAATACAAAGAGCTTTTCTTAGATGGATAGCCTGGTGGTTTGAAGACATAAATATAAAACAAACAAAAACAATATAATAATGCTATTAACGTGCACACAAAAATTTAATAGGAATATATAGTAACAATTTATCTCATAGAATAATGGAGACAATTGAAGATCAAACATCGTAAAACATGAAAAATAGACCATGAATAATTTTCTGTTTTTAGCTTTCCCAGAACTTTCATTTAGTTTTGTTGTATCTGGGGAGAATCATTCTGTTTTGCTGCCTTATTAACACTAACCGGTTTGATTTTCATTCATTTTTTTTTCTTCTAAAATCTTCATTGCTTCTCGCAACATCTTCAATAGTTGTTGACTATGTCTGTTTTCAGAGCTGCGTTTCTTTTGTTTTTGTTTGTTTGCTTGTGCGCATGTGTGTGGACCAGTGTGCATGTGTATACATGTGTGTGTATGCATGCATATATATATATGTATGTATGTGTGTACATATGTATGTATTCTGAATATTCATGTGTTTCTGTGTGCATGTTTGTGTTTGTATGTATTTTATCTCCCTTAGACCTGACATTTTTCAGTGGGGACTCCACTATGTGCAGCATTTTGGAAAAGGACCCATAGCTCCCTTAGAGGGACACCTAGAGACTCAGGACCACTTCCATTGTCTTCCTTGGAAAATTTTACACAAGAATTAACTTCTAGTTTTTTATAGATGCTATAGCCTTTTTTCCTATAAATCAACAGACAGATACATAGACAAACGTTCATCTTTACTATGTATATATATATATATATATATATATATATATATATATAAGTATTATAGGTGTTATATATAGGTATTATATGGTTGTGTGGTAAGAAGTTTGCTTCCCAACAACATGGTTTTGGGTTCAGTCCTCTGTGTGGCACTTTGGGCAAGTGTCTTCTACTATAATTTGGGGCCAACCAAAGTTTTGTGAGTAGGTTCAGTAGACAGAAACTGAAAGAAGCTTGTTGTATATGCATATATATCTGTGTTTGTGTTATTTCTTTACTACCCATAAGGGGCTACACACAGAGGGGACAAACAAGGACAGACAAACGGATTAAATCGATTATATCGATCCCAGTGCGTAACTGGTACTTATTTAATCGACCCCGAAAGGATGAAAGGCAAAGTTGACCTCGGTGGAATTCGAACTCAGAACGTAGCGGGCAGACGAAATACTGCTAAGCATTTCACCCGGTGTGCTCACGGTTCTGCCAGCTCGCCGCCATATCTGTGTGTGTGTGTGTATGTCTTTGTGTCTGTGTTTCTTCCCCACTACCACTTGACAATCAGTGCTGGTATGTTTACATTTCTGTAATAAGTACCAGGCTTAAAAAAGGAAAAGTAAGTGCTGGAGTCTATTTATTCGACTATGATTCTTCAAGAAATGGCTGCAGTCTGAAACAAACAATATATTTATGTGTGTGCGTCAGAAGGGAAGCTAGGTGACAGGTTTATTTAGCCAGAGGGGAAGCAGATAAGAAAAGATTTGCCAATGTTCTGCGCCGTGAGGACCAAAGACTCGAGGTATTTTGTGTTGCAAGACAGTGTAGGAGAGAGAATAGTGATGTAGGAAAGAAATGTGTTCGCATGGATGATGGTATGCTTGCACTAAATGAGGCTGCAAAGAAAGAGGTCTGGAGATGCCACTACGATAGATTGCTTAATAAAGAGAATGAATGGGAGAAAGAGAGCCTGCCGTATGTCGACCCAACAGAGGGACCAGCTATCCGAGTTGACAGTACCAGGGTAGATAAAGCAATTAAGAGTATGA
>NC_068985.1:63732489-63734096 GCF_001194135.2 Octopus bimaculoides | reverse complement strand
ATATATATATATATATATATATATATATATACATACATATATATACACTGAACTGCAAAAGAGATAAATTTTGATAAATCTGATAAAGTCAATTTCTTGGATGCACTTTGACCACAGTCTACGGGTTGTTGTCGTGTTCTGGTAGTGGGCGGATCCAGCACATCAAGATTGTAGGGCATGACATGTTCAATACCATGTATGCCCTCCCTGGGTGTTCAAAATGGCCATATGCCATTGGTACATGGAATGCTTGAGGTAGTTCACAAAATCCATTGGCACCTGTGCCCACACCCTTAGGAAAGCTGCCTCCAGTTCCACACTAGTTGTTGAACTTGGGACCACCTGGTTCAGCTGTCTCTGGATTTCATCACACAGGTGTTCAATTGGGTTTAAATCCAGACTGAGAGCCAGCCACGGCATGGTTCTGATGTTGTGCTGATGCAGGAAGTCCATGGTGACCCTGACTGTGTGGGAGGGAGCATTGTCCTGCTGGAACACGTGGCTACGGTGATGCGTGAAGAAGGGCACTATGTGTGGTCTTAGGATCTGGTCAGTGTTGCACTGTGATGCCATTCCCTCTGCCTGCACCAACATTTTGGAACACATGGGGCCTAATTCTCTGATTCAGGCACCTATAGCAACCCAAACCATGATGCTTTGGCCACCCCATGTGTCTCTGTAGTATTCATCCCTCCTACGTCACACCCTCACTCTGCCATCATAGGTGAAAATGCAGTACTGGCTCTTGTCAGAGAAGACTATCAACCTCCATTGTTGATGCCGTCAATGTCAGTGCTGTGTAGCCCACTGTAGTCATGCTTGACAGTGGCGGGTGGTGAGGAAAGGCCCTTGAGCAGGATGACGGCAACACAGGTTGTTGGCAGCCAGTCGACATTGTACTGTGTCGTTGCTGATGGGTCACTGTCTATTGCCAATGGTTTCATGAGCTGTCATGCTGGCCAGTCTGAAGCAACCACAGAGATGTTGCAGGTAGATGAAGCAGTCCTGCCTGAGTGTGGTCACCTGGGGGTGCCCTCTGTGGTACGGTTTGCAGTGCTGTTGGTGTTGTTGTATCATTGTTGCAGGTGATAGATGGTGCTGACATGGGCATTGTAAGCTTTTGCAACAACCAGGGCATGCTGCCCTGCTTTCAATTGGCTGATAGCTTGTTTTCTCTGTGGTGCTGATTGTTGGGTCATACTTGATGCGTCCAAATTGTGAATGCTAGGAATGCGATTCAAGTTGATTTTTATACCCATAACCTCCATGAGATTCATGTGCATTTCGGTTATATATAAACAAGAATGCATTTTGCCGCCAAAACGAATATGAGAATTTCTCTCATGTTATCCACTGCAGTATAGTTTGCTCTAACAGAACATCCATGTTTAACTAGGGATATATATATATATATATATATATATATATATATATATATGAAAACTTTATCTTTGAGATCAACTCACTATTGCATGTATACTCTTTTTATTTTTGCTCTAGACACTCTTTTATACTCTTTTACTTGTTTCAGTCATTTGACTGGAGCACTGCCTTTATAGTTGAGCAAACCCCAGAGCTTATTCTTTGTAAGCCTAGTACTTACTCTA
>NC_068985.1:63726448-63731667 GCF_001194135.2 Octopus bimaculoides | reverse complement strand
TATATATATATATATATATATATATATATTTATATTTGTCCCAAATCACACAGGAGGGAGTAGAAGAAAGAGTAGTATAAGTGAAGGGAGAGGAGAAAAAATAGTAATTCAGTGAAGGAGAAGTAGTGAGAGTAATAGTCCTGACTGAGAGAGTGTGAGAGAAAGTAATAGCAATGAGAGAGAGGAAGTGGCAAAGAGCACATTCTGTATCTTTTGCTTTTCTCCATCACAATATATGACTAAGAAAGGAAGGAGGGGATAGATGAATAATGAAGGAAGGGGTGAAAAAAAAATCAACATTTTCACTCTGTGTGAGTATATGTGTGTGTATGTAAAAGGAGGTGTGTGTATGTAAAAGGAGGTATGTGAATGTTTGTGTGTGTGTGTATGCAATGGAAATGGGATGGAGAACGTTCAACGCTGAAAAGAAAAATCAAACAGCATTTCCACTTTGTGTGAGTATATGTGTGTGCATGTGCAAAGGAGGTGTGTGAATGTATGTGAACTTTGACAAGTGTATTAATTTGATTTACCATCCATATCTTTTACTATAATAATACTCTTATGTGTTTCTTTGTCACAACATATGAATGAGAAAGGAAGGGGTGATGGTAAGCTTGGTAGTGGGATGTTGGAAGTTCTATGATGAAAAAATAATCAAATAACATTTTATCTCTGCGTGAGTGTATGTGTGTGTATATTAAAGGAAGTCATGTGAGTGTTTGTGTGTGTGTGCGTGTGCACAATGGAAATGGGATGGTGAACATTCAACACTGAAAAGAAAAATCAAACAGCATTTCAATTTGAGTATGTGTGTGCATGTACAAGGGAAGTATGTGAATGTTTGTATCTGTGATTATTTTGTACCTTATTTATATATAAAATACTACAATTAGCTGTCAGTTTTGATGGTACAGAGCTAGCTAGTTTGCATATATGAAATCATTGATGTAATAAATAAGGACATTATTTTTAGAAAGTAAATGAGTTAAAAATCACCACTATCATTCTACAAAGAGTGAATACACAAAAATAGGTCAGACGAAACAAAGTTAGAAACATTGTGATTTGGATTTCCTGCAGTATTCCTGATCTGGATGATCAGGGTAAAGTGTCCAGCAGTAGTCAGCCAGCATACTGTCAATTCAGAAGCCTTGGTACCGTTTCTCCATAGCACTAATGTCCTGGTGAAATCTTTCACCATGTTCATCAGACACTGCTCCAAGGTTATCTGTGAAGAAATCCAGATGGAAGTCCAAGAAGTGAACTTTCTGTGATATGCTACAACTCATTGCCGAGTAACATTTCAGAAGATTCTTGATGCCATCCTTGTAGTCTGTTGCCTTCTTGTTGCTCAAGAAATTCTCACAGATCCAATTGAAAGTATTCCAGGCAGGCAGTTCCAGTTCGTCCAGTATTGTCTTGGAGTTGACATCTTTGAGTACTTTTATTTGGGGTCTGACAAAGATACCCTCTTTCAACTTCACTTGAGTGATTTTGGAAAACTTTTCTACAATATACTCAAACCCTCTGGAATTTCTCTTCCCCAGTGTCTTTACGAACTGTTTCATCAGTTCAAGCTTTATGTGCAAAGGAGACAATAAGACATTACATGGATCTACAAGAGGTGTCTTCTTGATGCTAGACAGTCCTGGCTGGTATGATGTTCTTGTCTGTCAGTTGCCCAACTATCCCATAGACACAAGAAACAACAGTATTTTGTGAAATCTGCCTGTATTCCCATTAACATTCTGTTAAATCTCCACATATTTCCATGAGTATCTTTCATAGGCAATGGCAAGAAGTAAAAGTTCCATATTCTCATAAGGTACATGAAGATGAACGGAGTGTGCAATAGGAATGGAGGGCTTCAAATTGCCATTATGGAGAAGTACAGCTTTTAAACTTTGTTTTGAAGAGTCAATAAACAAACGCCACTCTCCAGGATCATGATTTTGTGATAAACAATCAAAAAGTCCATTGATGTTACTGCAAAAGCAAAGCGGGCCTTCAACAGAAAACACGTTTGTAGAACCACATTTCTCTGCCGAAAATAAGTTATACGAACACTGTGCTCTAGCAGATACTTCTCATTCAGTCTTGATGCCATCAGTTCTGCTTTATCTTTTGAGAGGGATAAGTCTCTGACAAGGTCATTCACTTCGGCTTGAGAAAATTTCTGAGATTCAAAGCTATCATCATCAGCCATGCAATCTTCCTCAGCAGTACTATCGTGACAGTCAGAAACATCATCTGATGTTTCACTACCATCATCTGGGGGAACTGGAATTGGAAGATTTCCATTGTGAGGCACATGTCTCATTGCAGAATCCAAATTGGGTTACACAATTTTGTGTTTATTCTTCATAGAAAATCCTGTGACAAAAATAACAGTCATTAAAATGGTCTTTTGACTCCCTCCATATCATTGGAATGGCAGAAGGCATGGACTCCTTCTTATTATTAAACCAGTTACATAAGCCATTTAAACAAGCTGAGCAGATAAAATGTGATTCCCATAACTTGTCCTGATCTCCAAGAGGACAGTCAAAGTATAGCTTATAAATCTTCTTGATCTCTGGTGTTATTGTACGTTTTTGAGCTTTCACAATAAATTGTCCACAGACATAGCAAAACACATCAGGATGATTTCTACACTGTCTTGACATTGTTAACACTGTAAAACAAGTTAGGAAGTAGATACAAACGGTTATACCTATATTGAACTTGATGAAATATTTCATCAGATCAATTATGACTGGACAATTTGAGATGTTGAAATACCCATTTCATCAAACAAAACTTGATGTAACCCACTGCATCTGAACTATGCAGCAAAGAATAATATAGTTTATTTTAAAGGTATGTTTCCATGATGTCAATGAAATACACGCATACATGTCATTAATTGGAATTTCTATATAATGCATGAACTAAAGCCAAAAAAACTTTCTCATCTTGAAAACTATATGTGATGTCAAAAAACTAATTGTATATTTGAAATCAGCATTAAAAACTTCACTAAATACACCTTAACATATGTTTAATGAAAAATACTTCTTGACCAATGTAATCATGCAAGGGAAAGTATTTAAGTGAAGAGGGATATAAATTCTTTGGATGAATTCTTGGAAGTAGTTGAAGTTTCTAATTCTTTCAAACAACCTGTGAGAAAGGAAGCACAGGAAAATAGTTTTGAAAAAGAATACAGCCATCATTTGTGAGCTCCACCTAGCATTTTTTTTTATACTTCTTTTTCTAGAATGAGTTCCTTTCTGCTTGAGATACCTTGCCAAAACATCTGAACCTTGAAATATTTCTCAATTAGCATAAATTATAATTTTTTAAAAGCATTTTGTCAATCTCATTGGATTTCTGTTGCTATAGAAGGCCAAACTAGAACTTGTTAACCACAGAGAACTCTAACAGCAATCCAGTATTTTTGATATTGTGGTCAGGTATCTGATTGTCTGATATTAGAAAGAACTATCAGTTGAAATAATTCCTTCTAGATTTATTTGATCTTCTTTAATTAGTCTAACCTTAATTCGCTTTTTACACCACTGAACTTTGAATCCAAGTCAGTGTGGTGGTACTTAATCTTGTTTTAGCTGGATTTTAATACCATTGCTTTGCTCAAAAATTGCTTGGCTGGCTTTTGATAGGAAACATAGCCATTATTCTTGTTGTTGTTAGTGTATGTATAATTGTTGTATCAAAAATTAAAAAGAAGAGCAACTTTATGTTATTTCCTAATTTAAAAAAAAATGTTATTTGATATCTACTGCTGTTAATTAAGAAGTTAAAATCTATTGCCAACTATGCTAAAAACCAAACTAAAAAAATGCAAGTATAGACACTAATAAATTGTTCATTTTCTGCCTCCTGAGTTTTTTTTAAGAGGTACCACCATAGGATCTTGTTGTTACACATAGAGAATGAAGATAGGGTTGCAAAATTATTTTCCACTCTCACGATATTAACACAATACTAGAGACAGCAACCTAATCTCCTTTAAGTTATGTTGTTATTTTAAAACAAGAGTGGCATATTGTATACCTCTGAATAAGAAAAAATATACTGGATGGTCATTTCTTGAATACCTTCACCTATGGGTAATATTCTTGTAGACAGTTGGAAAATTGCTAGGGCATTATGGGAAAAACTATATACTGAATGTGTCCATGTACTTTGGAGAGAATCACGCTAAACATACCAAATTGAAACAAGACAAAGAAAAGAAACCCCATAAATATTAATGATCCTTTCAAATATTCAACTTGTAACCATGTTTGTCTATCTAAGGCTGGTCTTCTTATTTATTCAAGGATACATGAATCAGAGCAAGCTAATAATAAATCACTGCCACATGAAAAGAATATATGTCTATCAATTATGTAATAAATGTCATCTTTCTATTGGTAACCTGAAGAGACACATGTCTATATACAGTAGCAATTGTCATCATTCTGCATTGCATTAACTGAGAAGAGACATCTTGTGCTAAACTGCAAATGGTTGTACTCATTTTGGAGTTGACTTCCATCATATATATGTACATTCCTCCATACACATATATACATATTTGCACATATTTTCATATATCAGTTTGCAAGTATACACACATATTCATGTATCTGTACACACACGTGCATATATGTATTTAGTCATGTATATGTGACTATATACACTACAAAATCAACATATGTGACTATATACATGAAAATAGTGGTGAGGAAAATATGAGTAGCTGTTATTACATAAATGGAAAAGAGAGGTGACCTTGGAGAATCTGAGATGATCATTGATTGCTCTCGGAGAAGAAGAGTCTAGAATAAAGATGAGGTTTTTCTCTTTGTAGATGAAGGTTGAACTGTGATGTGATTCCTTATAACTGAAAGCTATTTGAAAGAATGGCTTGTGAGGAATTAAAATATTTAGGTTTGAGTTTACTCTAGGCACAAGGCCCAAAATTTTTGGGGAGGGGGCCAGTTGATTAGATCGACCCCAGTACGCAACTGGTACTTAATTTATCAACCCCGAAAGGATGAAAGGCAGAGTCAACCTTGGCGGAATTTGAATTCAAACCGTAAAGGCAGACAAAATACTGCTAAGCATTTCGTCGGCGTACTAACATTTCTGCCAGCTCGCTGCCTTAAAATATAATGTATTCTTTACAACTCTAGGCACAAGGCCCAAAATTTGGGGGAGTTCGGGGG